>NC_038254.2:40045741-40240739 GCF_000004515.6 Glycine max | reverse complement strand
GAGTTCCCGGACATAACATTGACTCTGCATCCCATTCAAGTATAAGGTGCAGCACCTGATTAGTGCCGGCTGGCTATCGTTTCAGGAGGAAGGCCCAAATGTTAAAACCAACCCGCTAGCTAGTCATGGAGGGGCTAGCGTGAACGCCGTCGAAGAGGATGGGCCATCGCGGGCAAAGAGATTAAGAGAGGTGACTACTTCTAGACGCTTCATCTATCAATCACTGCAAGCGGCGTGCATGGTCTCCCGTGGTGGAGACGAATGGATGAATGTTTGTTTCACCTCGGGGAGTCGCATGACATGGAAACCTGCCCCGCGGTGGAAGAATTGCTTCAGCGGTTCATGGATTGCGGGCAGCTTGAAGTGTCCATAGAAGGGAGGGAAGAACCACAAATTTGCATGCAGTCAGAAGAGAAGAAGGTTCCTCTAACCCCCAAGGCCCTAGTGATATGTTTTACTAGGAAAGGGACCGGCTCCACACCCATGTATCCTCGGACAGCGCCCAAGCCAACGCCATTTGCTTATCAAAGTAATAAGGTCGTTCCATGGAAGTATACCCCTCCCGCGTTCAGTGAAAGAGTTGCGACCGAAGTTGACTCCCTATCAGCTAAGGTGACCAACATCACCGGCCTCAGTGGCATAACCCGCAGTGGTCGGGTGTTCGCTTCCCCTCACCCGGCGGAGTTTCCCTCCAAGGGAAAAGCGCCCATGGTCCAAGAGCCCACAGACGTAGCCACCCCCTCGAAAGAAGTAGATCCTCCAGTGGTAAGAGGGGCTGAAAAGAAAGAAGGTCTTCAAGGTAAGACGGTGACTTTGGAAAAGGCCCATGAGTTCCTTCGCCTCATCCAACAAAGCGAGTTTAAGGTAGTCGAGCAATTGAATAAAACTCCAGCAAGGATCTCGTTGCTTGAACTGCTCATAAACTCCGAGCCTCATCGTACGCTATTGATAAAAGTCCTCAATGATGCCCATGTAGCCCACGATATCTCAGTGGAGGGTTTCGAAGGCATCGTTAATCATATAACCACCAACAATTATATCGCGTTTGCGGAAGAAGAGATTCCCGTAGAGGGGAGAGGACACAACAAGGCTCTTCATGTGTCGGTAAAGTGTTTGGACCATGTTGTCGCAAAGGTGCTTATCGACAATGGATCAAGTTTGAATGTAATGCCGAAGACCACTTTGGAAAAGCTTCCTTTTAGTGCGTCACGTTTAAAACCGAGCTCGATGGTGGTGCGAGCCTTTGATGGTACTCGGCGGGAAGTGATGGGGGAAATCGACATTCCCATTCAGATAGGCCCCCACACTTGCAATGTGGTGTTTCAAGTAATGGATATAAATCCCGCCTATAGCTGCCTCTTGGGAAGACCTTGGATTCATGCGCTGGGAGTGGTCCCTTCAACGCTTCACCAGAAATTGAAGTTCGCAGTGGGTGGACTTTTAGTGATAGTGTCGGGTGAAGAGGATATGTTAGTGAGCTGCCCCTCCTCCGCCCCATACGTAGAAGCGGCAGAAGAATCATTGGAAACGGCTTTCCAATCCTTCGAAGTGGTAAGCTGTGCCTCTGTGGAACCAAGTCCGTTGCTGCCTTCTCTCTCCAACGCGGCCATAATGGTGGCACGTGTTATGCTCAGGAATGGATTTGAGCCCGGAATGGGTCTAGGCAAGGACGGCCTCGGAAATGCCGATGTGGTCGATATCAAGGGAAATCCATACAAATATGGATTAGGGTATGAACCCGAGATGCCGGGGAGGAGGAACGTGCCATCAAGATTTCGGGCGGATAGGGTATGGCCCGGCCGTATTAGCCAGTGTTCACCAGCGCTGGAATGGTGTCCGAGGAAGAGGTGACCGCAATAGAAGATGAGTTCCCTCAAGACCCACCAAGTTTTGTGCAACCATGCCACCCCGATTCCCAAGTGGGGAACTGGCGCGTGATAAGCCAGTCAGAAGTCTATACCGCTGATTCAATGTAATTAGAGCCTATAGATTTCCTTTCTCTTTTGTTTTGTGAAACCTACCTTATTAAATAAACAAAGAGATCTTGTTTCATCTGTTCTTGCAGTTCCACCTTTTCTCATATCATTTTGCATGTTTTTGTTTCTTTTGTCTTGTTTGGTATAGATATGAGGGTCGATTCTTTGAGGATCCTAACAACGAGGGTTTGACAATCGATTTCGATCGAGATATAAGCCAAACGATAAACGAGGAAGAGGAAGAGGACGTCCTGTCACCAGAGTTGGAGAGGTTGGTCGCTCAGGAAGAACGTGAAATGAAGCCTCACCAAGAAGAAATCGAATTGGTAAACTTGGGGACCACGGAGGAAAAGAAAGAAGTAAAGGTAGGAACCGGTATGACCGCGCCTATCCGCCAAGGCTTGATAACCCTTTTTGAAGAGTATCAAGATGTCTTTGTGTGGTCATATCAAGACATGCCCGGTCTGGATTCCGACATTGTGCAACATAAGTTGCCTTTGAATCCTGGGTCTTCCCCGGTTAAGCAAAAGTTACGAAGAATGAGACCCGAGATGTCTTTAAAAATTAAAGAAGAAGTAAGGAAGCAGTTTGATGCGGGTTTCTTAGCTATGGCGCGGTACCCGGAGTGGGTGGCCAACATTGTCCCAGTCCTGAAAAAGGATGGCAAGGTTCGAATGTGTGTAGACTACCGGGACTTGAACCGAGCCAGTCCTAAAGACAATTTTCCCCTGCCACACATTGATATATTGGTAGATAATACAGCCAAATTCGCCCTTTTCTCATTTATGGATGGTTTCTCGGGGTATAATCAAATAAAGATGGCACCCGAAGATGTAGAGAAGACTACCTTCATCACCCTATGGGGGACATTCTGCTATAAAGTGATGGCCTTCGGGCTGAAAAATGCTGGGGCAACCTATCAGCGTGCCATGGTGGCATTGTTCCATGATATGATGCATAAGGAAATAGAGGTCTATGTAGATGACATGCTTGCCAAGTCTCGGACTGAGGACGAACACCTTGTCAATCTGCGTAAGCTGTTTGGAAGGTTGCGGAAATACCAATTAAAACTAAACCCAACCAAATGCACCTTTGGGGTAAAGTCGGGGAAGTTGCTAGGATTTATCGTAAGTCAGAAAGGGATAGAGATAGATCCCGAGAAAGTGAAGGCCATCCTTGAAATGCCGGAACCACGCACGGAGAAGCAGGTTCCGGGGTTTTTGGGCAGGTTGAATTATATCGCGAGATTTATCTCGCAACTCACCCCTACCTGTGAGCCCATTTTTAAGCTATTACGTAAGAACCAGGCGGTCCTGTGGAACAGTGACTGCCAAGAGGCCTTCGAGAAGATCAAACAGAGTCTCGCAAATCCCCCGGTGCTCATGCCACCTGTAACAGGAAGACCTCTTTTCCTGTACATGACCGTGTTGGACAAGTCTATGGGGTGCGTGTTGGGTCAGCATGATGATTTTGGGAAAAAGGAGCAAGCCATCTACTATCTGAGAAAGAAGTTTACCGCATGTGAGATGAATTACTCAATGCTGGAAAGGACGTGTTGTGCTCTGGTATGGGCATCACATCGGCTTAGGCAGTATATGCTCAGCCATACCATGTGGCTTATTTCCAAAATGGATCCCGTGAAATACATCTTTGAGAAACCGGCCCTCACGAGACGAATCGCTAGGTGGCAGGTACTATTATCTGAATTCGATATCGTTTACGTCACCCAAAAGGCGGTAAAGGGAAGTGCCTTAGCGGATTATTTGGCCCAGCAACCCCTCCACGATTATCGGCCGATGCACCCCGAGTTCCCAGATGAAGATATCATGGCCCTGTTTGAAGAGAAGCGGACGCACGAGGACATAGACAAATGGATTGTTTGCTTCGATGGGGCATCTAACGCTTTGGGCCACGAAGTAGGGGCAGTCCTTGTATCCCCGGATGATCAGTGTATTCCTTTCACGGCTAGGCTAGGTTTTGATTGTACCAACAATATGGCCGAGTACGAAGCATGCGCTCTCGGGGTTCAGGCGGCCATTGATTTTGATGTAAAACTACTCAAGGTGTATGGAGACTCAGCTTTGGTGATACGCCAGTTGAAAGGAGAATGGGAAACTAGGGATCCGAAGTTGATACCCTATCAAACTCACATCTTGAGGTTAGCCAAGTACTTTGACGACATTTCCTTCCACCACATACCTCGGGAAGAGAATCAAATGGCTGATGCATTAGCCACCTTGGCGTTCATGTTTCAACTTGCCCCACACGGGGATCTGCCGTACATCGAATTCAAATCTCAAGGCAGGCTGGCATATTGTTATGCAATAGAGGAAGAGCGGGATGGGAAACCGTGGAATTTCGACATCAAACAGTATGTCGAGAACAAAGAATACCCACCAGGGATTTCTGACAATGACAAAAGGACGTTGAGGAGATTGGCTACTGGTTTCTTTGTAAGTGGTACCATCCTGTACAAACGAAACCACGACATGACCCTCCTACGATGCGTAGATGCCAAAGAGGCGAACTTCATGATTGAGGAGATCCACGAGGGTTCCTTTGGAACATATGCCAATGGGCATGCTATGACCAGAAAAATCCTTAGGGCCGGTTATTATTGGCTCACCATGGAAAGCGATTGCTGCGCTCATGTAAGGAAGTGTCATAAATGTCAAGCATACGCGGACAATGTCAATGTTCCGCCACATCCTCTGAACGTTATGTCCGCTCCTTGGCCTTTTTCCATGTGGGGAATAGATGTTATTGGGGCCATCGAACCCAAAGCGTCGAATGGTCACCGCTTCATTCTTGTGGCGATAGATTACTTCACCAAGTGGGTCGAAGCGGCTTCTTATACTAATGTCATGAGAAGTGTGGTAGTCAGATTCATAAAGAAGGAGTTGATTTGCCGATACGGACTCCCCAGGAATATCATTACTGACAATGGCACCAATCTGAACAATAAGATGATGCAGGAAATGTGCGAAGATTTCAAAATCCAGCTTCATAACTCCACCCCTTATCGGCCAAAGATGAATGGGGCTGTAGAGGCTGCGAATAAAAATATTAAGAAGATTGTTCAGAAGATGACAGTGTCATACAAAGATTGGCATGAGATGTTGCCTTTCGCCCTGCACGGGTATAGAACCTCGGTACGAACTTCTACTGGGGCAACGCCGTATTCCTTGGTTTATGGGATTGAAGCAGTGCTCCCATTTGAGGTAGAGGTTCCTTCTCAGAGGATAATGGCGGAGTCAAGCCTAGAAGAGTCAGAATGGGCTCAAGCACGCTACAACCAACTTAACCTTATTGAAGGTAAGCGTTTGGCCGCCATGAGCCATGGGCGTTTGTATCAACGAAGGATAAAGAACGCATTCGACAAGAAGGTACGCCCGCGCAAGTTCAACGAGGGGGACCTCGTGCTGAAGAAAATGTCTCATGCTGTTAAAGATAATCGAGGCAAGTGGGCCCCGAATTATGAAGGACCTTTCGTGGTGAAAAGAGCTTTTTCTGGGGGTGCTCTGATACTCACCCACATGGATGGCGAGGAGCTGCCCTCGCCCGTGAACTCCGATGTAATTAAACGATATTACGCTTGAAGTCTGGGGCAATCGAGAGGACCGTTGCATGTTTTTATTTCTGAGTTTTTCTCGTTCTTCTTGGTTTCCTCTAGGGATTCCCATTCACTGTATTTGTCTCGTTTCTTTGAAAAGAAAAGATGGGCGAGGTTTCAGTCCTCCCTTTGGTTTCAAACCTTGTGTTTTAGATTTGTTATAACTTGAGCCCTCTTCGCTCGGTGTATGGGGTGCCCCAAACGCTTATTTAAAATTGAATCTAACCAGCCTTCACTAAAATAAAATCATCGCATTAGAAACATTCATACATGCACATGCACATGCATATCTTGTGATAGCAAGGAGCAGAATCATCTCAGGCCACGGTCAGAAGTCAAGACAAGTCAATGGCAGAAATCAACCAAGGTAAGACGATGACCGGTCACGATTGGCCGCATATTGTTTGTCTCCTACTTGCAGGTACTTAGGGATGGAGGCAAATGGAGGATAGGATCGCGACCGACCAATCGTCACTCCTTCCCGGCGCTGGGCCAGCGGAGAACATCGCTGCAAGGCAGCCCAGTATCCTTTGAATTCGTAGTATTTTACTACTATTGTTTGTTTTTTAAGTAATCGACGCCTAATTCTAACTTAAGTAGGTTCAAGTAGGCAAAACGCTAACTCATAAGAGGGGGGAGGCATGGTTAATGCACCCTTAAAAAAAATGGCAGGTTAGCTCGCCTGGGCGAGCAACCCCTGCATTCAAAATATAAAAACAAGGGAGGGAAACGTTTTTGTATCCAAAAACTCCCCCCCCCCCCCCCCTCATTCAAAAGAGAGGACTCACGAAGGCTTGCGGTTTTTGCTCCCCTAAGCCACTTTTGGTTGCATTTTGCTTTCATTTTTGGTGTTTCTACTCACTCCAACAAGTAAGTATTCAATCCTTAAGTTTTTAGCTTCCATTGATGTGTTTTCTTCATCTTTTGATGCTCTAAATTATGAGAACGTGCTTATATTTGTGAGGCAGTTTTGGGTTGCTTTGATGCTTGATTTGTTGAGTTGAGAATTTGTGTGAGAAGGCCTTAGGCCTGTGTTGTTTTCTGAAGCAATAGGGCATGCCACATTGCCCCCATTCTCTTGCAATTTATGTCCAAACATGCGCCCACCAAGTGCTCGGTGAAATGCCCCAATGATATATGAATATGATTTTGTAAAATTGGGAGAGTGGGACTGTTTCTTATATGTAGGTACAGCATAGGAGATTCAAAATAGGTGCCCAAATGAAATTCCAAGCTTAGGAACCCAAACTTGTAGCTTCAATGCAAGGAAACATGCTTATGGCTAGGAATCCAAAATTTGGTTTTAGAATTAGAAAAGCATGAAAATTAGGACTTGCTTGTGAGAGTTTATGCTCGAATTTGGGCTGCCCCATGTTTGATACTTTGCATAGAGGTAGCGTGGAAAACACCTTGCAATAGTGTGTATACATAGGTAAATATAAGGGGCATGAAATTCTTTGCAAAGGGTGAAGGAATATTGAGGTCGCTTCCTAAATGAATGTATGATAGCACGAAATTCCCTTTTGAATGCAAGTGTGTGCATAATGTAAATAGCTTGCCAATATGAATAAATGTGAATGAAACAATAAAAATTTGTATGATATATATTTCAAACATATGTAGGTAGTTTGTGATAGCAAATGTTTAGGACATAGTTAAGTGTAAATTTTGACGCAATGCCTTGAGCGTGAGAATGTGTGTTCTTTTCAAATGCATATATATGTATGACAATTAGAATGTGTTGGATGGCCTCTATGTTGATATAAATAGTAGGATATTCTATACATACGCATGTGCATAAATGTGTTACTTTAAACATGTGCATGAGTTCGTTCTAAACCGGAGGGATTAGCATGACATTTTTTGCGTTAAGATAAGCATTATCTTGTAAAACTAACTTCTAAATGTTTGTTCTCGCAGGAAAGGCCCTGAGGAAGCTTGCCTCAAAGACATCTAGGAAGGATAAAGCGGCTGAAGGAACCAGTTCCGCTCCCGAATATGACAGCCACCGTTTTAGGAGTGCTGAGCACCAGCAGCGCTTCGAGGCCATCAAGGGATGGTCATTTCTTCGGGAGCGACGCATCCAGCTCAAGGACGACGAGTATACCGACTTCCAGGAGGAGATAGTTCGCCGGCGGTGGGCATCACTGGTTACCCCCATGGCCAAGTTCGACCCAGACATAGTCCTCGAATTTTATGCTAATGCTTGGCCTACAGAGGAGGGCGTGCGAGATATGTGATCCTGGGTGAGGGGTCAGTGGATCTCGTTCAATGCGGATGCTCTCAGCCAGTTCCAGGGATACCCTTTAGTGTTGGAGGAGGGCCAGGAATGCGAGTATGGCCAGAGGAGGAACCGGTCCGATGGGTTCGATGAGGAGGCCATCGCCCAATTGCTATGTATACCGGGGCAGGATTTTGCCCGGACTGCTGTTGGAAGACGGGTGCGGATCATGCGCACCAACATGACCACCCTGACTCAGATCTGGATGACTTTGCTGCTCAGCAACATCCAGCCCAACGATCATAATTCCGACCTCCCCCTGCCGAAGTGTCAGCTGGTGTACGCCATCCTGACACGGATGAGCATTCACGTGGCTCAGTTAATCACTGATGCCATCTATCTATTTGCAGGTATGGCGCCTACCAGGCACCCTCTGGACCCGGATAAGTCCAACAGGGCCCTGGGATTTCCTGCTTTGATCACAGGACTCTGCCAGTCGTTCGGAGTCCCCGTCGCACCTAGCAAGGTTATTCGGCCGCCCATTACCCAAGCTTTCATTGAGAAGTATTGCACACAGAGACAGGCCCAGGGGGATGCTCCGCAGGCCGCAGACGCGCCGCCACCTCATCAGGCTGGCCCAGCTGGATCGTTTGATACGGAGCAGTATTTGCGGCATTTGGTTCGCCAGCAGGCGACCAACCACCGGGCACATGTACAGACCCATGATTGTCTTTACCAGTTGAGCCTCAACCTGCAGAGCCAGGGTTTTAATTCTTTTCCGTGCCCTACTCCGGACCAGTTCAGGGCAGAGGTCGCATGGCCTGGAGATTGGCCTGAGGCCCGGGCAGGAGAGGCGCCAGCAGAGGCTCCCGACGAGGCAGATGAGGCCCGCGAGGACGAGGAGATGACCGATTTACTTAATTTCTTAGGAGGGAGCGGGGCCACATGATTGGGAGATCCCTTGATCCATATTTCTTTTTGTTTCCATTTTTTCCTGTTACATATCATCTTATTTTTGTTTTTGTTTGACTAAGGGACTAACGTTTGTTTCGTGTTGATTGACTTTTGTTTTGTACATACATATCATTTGAGTTGTTACGTCGGTACTTGTTTCATTGTTGTCAATAATGTCTGTTGAAATTCCGGAATCGCGTAGAATTTTTCATTTAGGAACGTCGTCCTAAAAATAAAATGAACCAAAATCATGATAAAAAAGGAAAGAAGTGTTGTGAATAAAATGTCTGCGTATATAAAGAAAAAGGAAAATGTGCATAGAAGGGTTTTTATAAAAAATACATGTAGAGAAATTCTTGTGTGTGTGAACAACGAGTGTATATAAAGAAACTTTTGTATGAACCATAGGTGTGCGTTGGAGAAAAACGAAAAAGATCTTTGAATGTAAATAGGGTTTGACCGTGTGACGTAAAGAGAGAGAGTTCCAATGCGTATATAGAAAAAGTTTGTCATGAATAAGAGTGTAGATATACAAAAGAAAATTTCTTCATAGAGGACCATAGGTGTATAATTTTGTGAATATATAAAAATGAAACAAAAAGGAAAAAGAAAGAAAGACCGCGAAGGTCGACATGTTATAGTTAAGAAGTATAAATCATTCGTAAAGAGCAAACGTATCTTCTGGAAACAAGGGACTGATGCTAAGAGTTTATTTTCCGGAATAACCGAGATAAGAATGGATGAATTCATTGAACTGATAAAAGAACATAATTGGGAAACGTTGGGTCTGTTTGTGTAAATTCCCAACCGTAGTATCACAATGCCATAAATAGGATGCTTGAGTGCCCACCTGGCTGTAGCCATGACTAATTTTGCACATTGTTTTCAAATCATCATTGTCACGCGTGCCTTATGGAGTGATAGGGGAGTTCGGCCCGAGACCGACACTTTGACACCCAAATTTGTTTCGCCCCAGATATCAAAATTGGGTTCCCACGATAAAAGACCCCATTGAAACACAACCTTAGACCTTTTTGAACCTTGGGCTGTAAAAAGGAATCCTCATTCTTTCCCCCGAAGCAAAGGACAGCGGAATCTCCTCAAGGGAGAGCGAATAGAATGCTAAAACCCAATTTCCCAAAGAAAGGGATGGGGGAAGGAGAAGAAAAAAAAAGAAGGAAGAAATGGGAAGAAAGAAAAAGAAAAGGATGAAAATAAAGAAAAGAACAATAAAAAAGAAAGAAAGAGAAGGATTCCTGATCAAAGGTCGAAAGGAAGTAAAAATGGAAAAGAAGCAATTCTCAATCAATGGAAGAGAGAGAACGGAAGATCTTCAGACCAGATAAATTTTCGGCAGGGTAAGTGACTGCCGGCGAAGGAAAACCCATTTTTGGTGTCTCTTCCTTTCAGATTGCCATTCAAGGTCGTTCTCGACTAGCGATATCCCACCCCACCTGAACAAAGAGGAAAAGACCGAAACACCCAGCTTCCTCTCCAAAAAAACACTACCCTCGAGAAAATCCTATTGGTCCGTGATCGTACGTTTGATCTTTGATTCGATAGGAAGTCGTGTGCAAAATAGATTCATGGTGCAGTTATGATTTGGGAATAGGATAAAACACTTGCCTTCTGAGTTTTATACACTATGAGTGATTTATTTTCAGCTTAGCCCGATGTTTCCCCTGCATGTTCATTTAAAAGCTAAAAGTTGACGTCCTGCCCATCATTCTCGGTTACAAGGAAGATTACCCTTGGCACAAGTATATTGTTTCTCTAAGATATGGTGCTCTCGCGAATGATTTATTTTTCTTTACAAAAAGCATGTTTGCCTTTCAGGTAGAAAAACCCGGTGGACCGTTCAGTCCTGCCAACCACTTTTTTCGGAGCCCCATGAATGTCATTGCCTAGCATTGTTCATGTGTCCTCCACCTTCGAGTTTGGAGCTATGCTTCATGATTGCCTAAGTGTGGACCCTCAAGTGCAATCCTCCATTCTCCACTTTTTTCGGAGCCCCATGAATGTCATTGCCTAGCGCCGTTCATGTGTCCTCCACCTTCGAGTTTGGAGCTATGCTTCATGATTGCCTAAGTGTGGACCCTCAAGTGTAATCCTCCATTCTCCCCTTCTTTTTTCGGAGCCCCATGAATGTCATTGCCTAGCGCTGTTCATGTGTCCTCCACCTTCGAGTTTGGAGCTATGCTTCATGATTGCCTAAGTGTGGACCCTCAAGTGCAATCCTCCATTCTCCCCTTTTTTTTCGGAGCCCCATGAATGTCATTGCCTAGCGTTATTCATGTGTCCTCCACCTTCGAGTTTGGAGTTATGCTTCATGATTGCCTAAGTGTGGACCCTCAAGTGCAATCCTCCATTCTCCCCTTTTTTTTCGGAGCCCCATGAATGTCATTGCCTAGCGCTGTTCATGTGTCCTCCACCTTCGAGCTTGGAGCTATGCTTCATGATTGCCTAAGTGTGGACCCTCAAGTGCAATCCTCCATTCTCCCCCTTTTTTCGGAGCCCCATGAATGTCATTGCCTAGCGCTGTTCATGTGTCCTCCACCTTCGAGTTTGGAGTTATACTTCATGATTGCCTAAGTGTGGACCCTCAAGTGCAATCCTCCATTCTCCCCTTCTTTTTTCGGAGCCCCATGAATGTCATTGCCTAGCGCTGTTCATGTGTCCTCCACCTTCAAGCTTGGAGCTATGCTTCATGATTGCCTAAGTGTGGACCCTCTAGTGCAATCCTCCATTCTCCACTTTTTTTGGAGCCCCATGAATGTCATTGCCTAGCGCTGTTCATGTGTCCTCCACCTTCGAGTTTGGAGCTATGCTTCATGATTGCCTAAGTGTGGACCCTCAAGTGCAATCCTCCATTCTCCACTTTTTTCGGAGCCCCATGAATGTCATTGCCTAGCGCTGTTCATGTGTCCTCCACCTTCGAGTTTGGAGCTATGCTTCATGATTGCCTAAGTGTGGACCCTCTAGTGCAATCCTCCATTCTCCACTTTTTTCGGAGCCCCATGAAATGGCATTGCCTAGCGTTTTCATGTGTCCTACCACCTTCGCGTTGAGAGATATGCTTCATGATTGCCTAAGTGTGGACCCTCAAGTGCAATCCTCCATTCTCCCCCTTTATTCGGAGCCCCATGAATGTCATTGCCTAGCGCTATTCATGTGTCCTCCACCTTCGAGTTTGGAGCTATGCTTCATGATTGCCTAAGTGTGGACCCTCAAGTGCAATCCTTCATTCTCCCTTTTTTTTTTCGGAGCCCCATGAATGTCATTGCCTAGCGCTGTTCATGTATCCTCCACCTTCGAGTTTGGAGCTATGCTTCATGATTGCCTAAGTGTGGACCCTCAAGTGCAATCCTCCATTCTCCCCTTTTTTCGGAGCCCCATGAATGTCATTGCCTAGCGCTGTTCATGTGTCCTCCACCTTCGAGTTTGGAGCTATGCTTCATGATTGCCTAAGTGTGGACCCTCTAGTGCAATCCTCCATTCTCCACTTTTTTCGGAGCCCCATGAATGTCATTGCCTAGCGCTGTTCATGTGTCCTTCATTATCAAGCGCGGAGCCTCTGGTGACTGGGAAATATGTTTTTATGTTATTTTCCGGATCGGTTCCTTCGCCAAATATGTGTATATGTGTATATGTATATTATATTCGTTGTTCTTGTTGTTGTTTGTATTTTGTTTTGTGCAGAAGAAAAAAAAGAAGGAGTAGAGAGGAGAGTCGTCATCACAGAAAGGGAAGGACGGACGAAATCAGTGTCCTATCTTTGCTTTCCTCTTATCTCCGATGAGAGGTAAGTAAAGAGGGGCAACTGTCATACCCTAATTTCGTCCGGGGATTATTATTTGATGACATGCAACCTTTGGTTAGCCGCTTCGAGATACTTGGCGTTGTTTGTTGCACAATAAATGAAGTCCCGAGACGTGTCAGAAATCAAAAGGAAGCAGGCTTGCGCGATCCGTGAAATTCCGTAATGTGGCGGAAATCGAAAAGAGGTGTTTTTGCGCAATTTGTGAGTTTCCGTAACTTCTTCGAAAGCTAAAAAAGAGTAAATGCATAATCCGTAAGGATTTGTAACCTTGCGGAAGGAAAATAAGTATCGTTACGAAATTCGTAAAGTTTCATAACGTTACGGAAAAAGAATTACCAAAAAAGGTAAAGGGGGTGCATTTAGTAAAAAGGGGGTACAAATAGCAATCAGGCCCACTTGGGCCTTCCAAATTCTTCCTCCAGAAGGCTGTTGCTTCTGGAGGAAGCAACCTTGCTCGCCTGGGCGAGCTGGGTGGCAAGCTCCTCCCCTATTTTGCTATAAATAAGGGGAGGAGTGAAGGGAGAAGGGGTTCAGCCTTCTTGGCACTTCTTATTCTCTCGAAATTGCTGAGGAAAATTATTTCCGTGAAGAAAATCCAAGTCGAGGCGTTTCCGTGAGTAATTACGCGAAGATTCTTGACCGTTCTTCAACATTCATCGTTCGTTCTTCATTTTCTTCAGTCTTCAACGGGTAAGTACCTCAAACCGAGCTTTTCAATTCATTCTATGTACCCGTGGTGGTCCACATTTTGTTTCATGTATTTTTATTCTCATTTTCATTCGCTTTCTATACCCCGTTTTGGCGTGCTTCAGTCATTTATTTAAGTCATTTCTCGCCTAATCTAAAAATAAAATAAATTTCCACCGATCGTTTGAATTGTATCATCCGTTAATTTCGGTTAAAATGAATTCCGGCCGTTCGGTCGTGCCATAACCACGTTGGAAATCAAAAAGAGGTAAAATAATAATATAATAATCAAAAAATACCTTTTAGTAAAATAAAGCGAAAAATCAATCGGACGTTTTCTCTTTGGGATTTCTCATTCTTAATTGAATTGACTAATAACTAAAGTGAAACTAAGGCTAAAATCAACTCGCCTAGTCAAGCTCGTCCACAAAAATAGGGTTTTGAAAGTTTATCATTTCAGTTTCTTACCAAGTAAAATGGATCATTTTTAAGGTCCAACGCCTTAAAATGATCACCTTTCAAGTAAAAAGAATCACTTGATTCACGCATAAGGAAGAACTACGTAGGTCTGATTTCCTCTTTGATGGAGGGTACGTAGGAGCAAGAGCCCCGCTTTTGTCGACCTCAAAAAATAAAAAGAAATAAAGTAAGGTAACACAATTTCCACAATTCTAAAAAATAGGCTGTTGTCCTTTGAGACAAACGTAAGAGGTGCTAATACCTTCCTCAAACGTAAATACAACTCCCGAACTTAGAATTTTCATTTTGACCGGTTTCCTTCGGTTTTTTCGACGTTTTTCACAAATAAACGTTGGTGGCGACTCCGCGCATCTTTCCTCCTTTGGAAAGCGCACCCGTGAGCCTCGCCCTCGCTCGCCCGCAAAAGGGCACGTTGCGACAATACACTTTGAGTGATTTTCCTCTATTTTGTTGGACCCAGTGTTTCCTCTAAATGGTTATTTAGAAATGAAACGCTAACATCCAAAATCTCATTTTATGGTTATGAGAAAATTTCATCAGCATACTCTCCTTCCCCAATAGACACATTGTTTTTCACCAAAAATTATGTGTTGCTCTGATCAGTTGGAGGTTTTGTTTCTTTACTAAGGCATGTTTGCATTTTAGTGAAAGAACGCAGAAACTATTTTTAGTCTCGCACCTTTTGTCATCCAGAGACGGCGAGTCCGATGACATGCGGGGGTAACTTATGGTTATCCGCACCTTTTGTCAACCAGAGGCAAGCGAGCCCATTGACACACAGAGACTAACATCATCATCTGCACCTTTTGTCAACCATGGGCAAGCGAGCCCATTGACACGCAGAGACGAACATCGTCTTCTGCACCTTTTGTCATCCAGAGACGGAGATTCCGATGACATGCGGGGGTACCTTATGGTTATCCACACCTTTTGTCATCTAGAGACGGCGAGTCCGATGACATGTGTGGGTACCTTATGGTTATCCGCACCTTTTGTCATCCAGAAATGGTGAGTCTGGTGACATGCGGGGGTACCTTATGGTTTTTCGCACCTTTTGTCAATCAGGGGCAAGCAAGCCCGTTGACACGCAGAGACTAACGTCGTCATCTGCACCTTTTGTCAACCAGGGGTAAGCGAGCCCGTTGACACGCAGAGACTAACTTCGTCTTCTGTACCTTTTGTCATCCAGAGATGGCGAGTCCGATGACATGAGGGGGTACCTTATGGTTATCCGCACCTTTTGTCATCTAGAGACGGTGAGTCCGATGACATGTGGGGGTACCTTATGGTTATCCGCACCTTTTGTCATCCAGAGATGGCGAGTCTGATGACATGCGGGGGTACCTTATGGTTATTCGCACCTTTTGTCAACCAGAGACATGCGAGCCCATTGACACGCAGAGACTAACGTCATCATGTGCACCTTTTGTCAACCAGGGGCAAGCAAACCCGTTGACACGTAGAGACTAACGTCATCTTTTTCACCTTTTGTCATCCAGAGACGGCGAGTCTGATGACATGTGGGGGTACCTTATGGTTATCTGCACCTTTTTTCATCCAGAGACGGCGAGTCCGATGACATGCGAGGTTACCTTATGATTATCTGCACCTTTTGTCATCCAGAGACGGCGAGTCTGATGACATGTGGGGGTACCTTATGGTTATCCGCACCTTTTTTTCATCCAGAGACGGCGAGTCCGATGACATGCGAGGTTACCTTATAATTATCTGCACCTTTTGTCATCCAGAGATGGCGAGTCCGATGACATGCGGGGGTACCTTATGGTTATCCGCATCTTTCGTCAACCAGAGGCCAGCAAGCCCGTTGACACGCAGAGACTAACGTTGTCTTCTGCACCTTTGTCATCTGGAGACGGCGAGTCCGATGACAGGCGGGGGTACCTTATGGTTATCCGCATCTTTTGTCAACTAAGGCGAACAAGTTCGATGATATCAGGATGATGTTGGTCATCCGGTTCTGATTATTTTGAAAATTTTTGCAGGTTTTACTTTCGTCATCCAGAGACATCCAAGCCCGACGACGCACCAGATTCTTCTCTGCTAGGCAGGGACGATCGAGTTCAATAGCATGTGTAAACGTCGTGGTTGTCCCATTTTATCGTTTTCAAGGCACCGAAGTTTTGCTGATGCTCCTGATGCCTTTTTCTTTCTGGATGACAGGTTCCACTGGTTGGGATATTGATCGGCAAAATGATATTCTGCTCGAATGAAATTAGTGTCTTATCTTTACTTCCCTTTTTATCACCAATAAAAGATAAGTAAAGAGGGGCAACTGTCATACCCTAATTTCATCCGGGAGTACTTGCGGTCGGTCCTTGAACCTTGTTTGCTCCCTTCGAAACCCACGAAACAAGCATCGTTGCGTAATCTGTTAAGTTTCGCAACATTCCAGAAGGAAAAACAAGCATCGTTGCGTAATTCATAAAGTTTCGCAACATTCCGAAAGGAAAAACAAGCATCGATGCATAATTCGTAAAGTTTCGCAACGTTTCGGAAAGAAATCAATAAAAAAACACCAAAGGGGGTGTACTTAGTGAAAAGAGGGGTGCAAATAGCAACCAAGCCCACTTGGGTCTTCTTGAGTGTTCCAAAAGAAGGCGGTGCCTTCTGGTGGAAGCAATCCAGCTCGCCTGGGCGAGCTGGTCGGCAACCACCTCCCTCTTTTCTCCTATAAATAATGGAAAGAGGGTAGAAGGAAAGGGGCAGCCACTTCTGGTATCAAGAAATCCCTCGAAATTGGTGAGAAAAATTGTTTTCGTAGAAAAAATCCAAGCCGAGGCGCTTCCATAACGCTTTCGAGACGTTTCCATAAGCGATTTCGTGGAGATTCTTCACCGTTCTTCATCGTTCTTCGTCGTTCTTCAATCTTCAACCGGTAAGTTCCCGAAATCGAATCTTTCAATTCATTCTATGCACCCTTAGTGGTCCCTACTTGTTTTGCGTACTTTTGTTTTCATTACGTTTATTTTCCGTACCCCCTTTTAACGAGCTTTTAACCATTTATTTAAGTCGTTTCTCACCTAATAAATGATAAAATGAATTTCAACCGATCATTTGTGTTGTAATCTCGTTTAGTCACTGTTAAAGCAAAATCTAACCGATCATTCACACCGTAACCACGATTAAACCAAAAAAAGGTAAAATAATAATAAAATAATCAAAATATCTTGAAAAAATAATAATAAAATAATCAAAATGTCTTTGAATAAAATAATTAAAAAAATAAATCGGACATTTTTCTTTGGAAGTTTCCTTGAATGAATTGACTAATAACCAAAGTGAAACTAAGGCTAAAATCAACTCACAAATCAAGCTTTGTCCGTAAAAATCACTAAAAACCGTTTTAAGGTCCAACGCCTTAAAACGGTCCTCTTTGCTTTTATCGGTTAACATAGACCATTCAAAAGCATAAAATTAACATGTAACTTTGCCGCTTTTGCAAGAACTACGTAGGTCTGATTTTCTCATCGCAATTGAGGATACGTAGGAGCAAAAGCCCCGCTTTTGTTGACCACCCCAAGAGATCGTTAATGGTCCAATGCCTTAACGTTTCTCTCCTTTCAAAAACCAAGAGATCGTTAATGGTCCAATGCCTTAACGTTTCTCTTCTTTCAAAACCAAGAGATCATTAATGGTCCAACGCCTTAAAGTTTCTCTCCTTTCCAAAAATCAAAAGATCGTTTAATGGTCAAATGCCTTAAACTACTTTTGTTCGGTCAAAATATATCTTGCAAAAAAAAAGATAAAAACAACTTATCCAACGTTCAATTCTAAAAGAACTACGTAGGTCTGATTTTCTCATCGCAATTGAAGATACGTTGGAGCGAGGGAAACACCCTTGTCGACCACAAAAAGATAAAAAATACAAAAAAACATAAAAAGCATAAAAACACAAAAAGACATAAAAAAGGGAAAATTAAACATTTTGAAGTCATATTTGCACACTTGATTAAAGGTTGTCGTCCCTTGTGACGGACGCGTGGGGTGCTAATACCTTCTCCGTGCATAAAAACAACTCCCGAACCTTTCACACTTAAAGTTCGTAGACCACACCTTTCCGGTTTTTCCAACGTTTTCCTCGAATAAACGTTGGTGGCGACTCCGCGCGCCTTCCTCCCTTGGAAGATGCACCCGTGAGCCCTCACATTGCCCTCCTGCCGAATGGTAGGTTGCAACACCATGCTTGTCAAGATTCTAATAAGAGAAAAAAGTATGGCTCAACATCGTGTTCTCTAAGGAAGAACAAAAGATCTTCTATTGCTGGTGAGGAGGGTAAAGGTGGTAAAACCTCAAGGCAGTTGAGAAAAGGTAGAAACAAGTAATCAAATAAATAAGTAAATAAGTAGCCTTTGTGCCTTTAATTTTTGCTCCAATAGTAATCATTACTAGTTGCTAGAGTCTATCAAGTTGGTGGAGAGGCAAATGATTACTAGTTGCTAGAGTCCATCAAGTTAGTGATTGACAGTGTTGTGATTGTCACTTACAGTCTTGGATTTGTAAGCTAGGGGCATAGCTTTTTCCTTTATTACATTTATAGTTAGGCCAAAAATGGCTTGAGTTATCTTGTGCTAAGGTTGAATTCTTTAGATCTAGATATGATTCCTCAGGTGATTTTAGGTAGAATTTTGCAACAATTGATTTGCCTCCCATGTAACACAATTATTTAAGCATTACACTTATGCCAACATTTTTAGAATTTTAATGTAAAAGGAGGAAGTATACTTCTGGGCTAGAATTGTTTGTTATATATATTTCCATTTTTAAATAGCCTGAAATGAGTTTTCATTAAGCAAAAGTTGCACCTTTTCCTCCAACATGTATGCCCAAATTACTGATAAGATGACATGTCTTAGCATAAGATACTTAGAAAATTGGCCAAAAATCAAAATTAGTTGCATCATGGGACAAAAAGTGAGTCTTAGCACTAGGTTGCAGCCTTTTGACTTCATGATGATGTTTTCTACTTGTGAAAACACTATCTATGCACATCTATGTAATGTTGGGTACATCTAATCCTCTCCAAATCCCACAATGATGAGAGCCTCAAGCACTGGGCTTCACCACCCCTCCCCTTCTCCTTTTTTGTTTGTGCCTTACATTTGAATCTTATACATATTGATAAATTACTTAGAATGTTTTGGTTCCTAAATTAAGATAAAAATGATTTCTTCTTTGTGTGTGATTATACCATCCTGATCTAAATTAGATCATTCCATGGATCCTTATCCCATAGGAGTAACTTGAATATGATTTTTGTGTTTGATTTTGATTTTGCTGTACATAAAGATATGCTTGTTAAATGTTAAGCAATATTTTTAAGCTTCAATCAAACTACCATTTTAAGCTTTAATCTTTTACATATAAAAATTTAATTTGTTCATTTCCTTCACATAAGATACAACTGAGCTTCATTCTAATTGTTTTTGTCTCTGGGTGCAAAACCTTTCTTTCAAGGGTTATGTTCTCATTTCTTCTCATCCCCTTCAATTTCCAACTTCTATGTTTGAGATGTCTTCTTGTCCTCGATGATATAATATTGGTTCTCTTGCATTCTCCCTTTAAAAAAAGGTACTAATAGTTGAAAACACATATGTTTGGTAGAGTTACAATTTGAAAAGTCTTGGAGAAAGCATTTCCAGTTTACGAACAATTTAGTGGATGAGTGGTTAGTTGGTATTGCGCAATACAATATATTGACTAAATAAATGTTTGAATTGTAGAAAATTGTATCCTTTTTATGTGTATAGTATTAGATTAGATAAATTATGTAGAAAATTTCACAATTGTAGAAAATTATATAAATGTTTGAAATCCTCTTTTGGATTATATTATTTCAATGTATGCATGTGGTTCAATTTTTTTATAATTTTTTAATTTTTTTAAAAAAAATCACATTCTAAGACGGTTCTCTAGAAAATCGTCATAGAACATCTATATTCTAAGACAATTTTTCAAAATCCCAAAACTATCTTAGAATCCAAAACTATCTTAGAATCCTCTTTGGAAAACCATCTTAGAATCCTAAATTTATTTTAATTTTTTTAAAAGAAAATTATATTTAAAAAAGGTTATTTGAAAACCGTCTTAGAATGTTGTCATTCTAAGATGGTTATTTTCCTAAAAATTGCCTTAAAATGTGTAGCTTTTCTAAGACGGTTTTTTAAAAACCGTCGTAGAAATTTTTGACTTTCTACAACGTTGGCTACAAAGACGTTTTTCAACCATCTTTGAATATGTCATAGAATCAATGTGGAACCATCTTTTTGCAGTAGTGGGAACATGAGATGCTAAATGAGGTAGGAAATTATTAATCTCTTGACCCTGTATTTTATAGGAGGTGATTATGTAGCATGCTTTTGGTGATTATCTTTGGGGGGTTTTGTACTTTTTATTCCAAATTCCAACTTTTTTTTGTAGGAAAAGAATATATTACAAAATAGTTCAGCATGAGGCATGCCATTGTATCTTTTAGGTAAGAATGCCCTGGTACATGGGATGCTAAGGTAGGAAATTATTAATCTCTTGACCCTATATTTTATAGGAGGAAAATCCAAATTTGTTATTGATCATAATTGTTATTATCATAATGATTAAAAGTGGTGGCAGCTTCTCATTTAAAGCTTTGGAATGCGTCAACAGATAAAAGTGTCTACTCTAATATAAGGATTTTAAGCAATTGAAGTTAGATGCTCTAAGATCTTGTCTAACTTATGTATCTACTCTTTATTTGATACTTTGCATACTGATTCCAGTGCGGCCAAAGATGTTGGATTTGAAGGTCCATTGGTACATGGGATGCTTGTGGCTTCTCTCTTTCTAATATATTTCATCACATTTTGTAAGTTCCATTTTCATTTTAACCCTCTGTTTAAATTTTGATATGCATGTTGTGGAAATGAGATAATCAACACTCACATCTCAATAAAATAAGTTGCATTGAATAAACAATTTAATCAAGATGGGATATGATTTTATAAGGATTGGGATGAAAATGAAACAAACTCCTTTCATGGCAAAGGCCTTATATACTCTAATAGGAATTGGAAATAAAATTAAATTGGAGAGTTTTTTTATATAGATTGAGTTTATACTTTTATACCATACATTTACTTGTAAAAGCCAATTAATTTATGCTTTTTTGTTAGTGAAATTCCCACCACAGTCAATACCGTTGGGGAACCTGAAGTTGATTCCAGGATCCAAATCCCCTGTACTAGGTTATAACTTTTGATTTGGTTTATTAAAACTGACTAATCAATAGATTTTGTTTGCTATTGACAATATAATTTTCTCTTATATTTATTCTTTTTACCCTTTATAATGAAGTAAATGTTGTGGTCTTGTTTTGCAGAGCAATTTGAGAAGGATAAAGAACATGTTCTAGTTCATTGCATGCAAGGAAATAGTAGGTAAGATATTATTGTCTCAGTTGTTTTGTTCATGAAATTTAACATTGCTAATGACATGAGGGGCAGTACTTGCATGTTAAGAAAGGTCAATAGTGTGCCTACCAACACTGCTTCAATGTATGTATTACTACATGGAGAGTGCCTTAAAAATTCAATTTGATTTTCATTGAAATGGACTTTTTGTGACCTATTCATGAGATTAGTTTTTGTTCATGCACTTTGTTGTTGCATGTTTTTACCGACTCTTGAGTCTTGGTTGTTTGTGTTTCTAATTAACTAGTATCTCTTCCATGTAATTTTGTGGGGCTTTGCCTCTTGTAACTCACTTGTTTAGGTTGGATTTTTATTTCAAAATTATGTCTGCTGAGTTTTGAGTTCTAATTTACTCATTGAGAAATTCTTGGATATCAACATTTTTATATCATTTGAAAACCCTTCAGCTCGTGTGGTTATTAGTTTGCTAGTTCAAAATTAAGATTTGTCTTAACCTTTGAAAGTTTTTAATTCATGCTCTTGCTTAATTATATTCTTAATGCTTAATTCTATCAGTGAGAGCTTGGTTATATTTGAATCTTGAACATTATATACATGCCAATAAGCACTTGAAGATATGATAGAATTATTCCATATTTTAAGAAAAGACTTGAGTCATGGATAGAAGTATTTTCCCCTTTATTCTTGTTAGCAACAATAGAAATTCTTGACCATCAAAGGTGCATGGATTCTAGGTTAGATCATAAACAGCATGTGAGGCCTGAATTCAAAGGAGTTAATGACTTCATCCAATTTGCAACTAGTCAAGACAACTTCTAAAGGTATCCACAATATGGTTGTAGAAGATATCACACTTGGGATTATCGATACAACAAAGACATTTTTTATGTATTAACATATGGTTGTAGGACTTTTGATTAGATGTTGAAAGATGTTTAGGATTTAGGATTTATTAGATGATACATGTTTCATCTTTGTATATTAGGTGTAATTAATGTTAATAACAATTTGTCATTAATCTAATTTTAGTTAATATATGTTCTTATAATTAACGTATTGTTGGTTTTTATTCTGGTTATACAGGTTTTCTTATAGGAAATGTGTAAATAAAAAATACTTATTTAATTGCATGTAATTTAGCGACCGACATTTTGGTCTCAAAAATAATAATTCAAACTAATTTAAGTGATTTTGCTACTAAAATAGCTACCAAACATATCGGTGGCAGATAAAATTATAAATAACCACCAGTCATCGAAATAATCTATATTTTGCTGCCAAATCAATAATTGAATTATATTTTTTCTATTGAGCAACCAACACGTCAGTCGCTAATTGAGTAGCTAATCTTAAATTTTAGCAATCGAATGGCTTATTTTTAATGCTAATGGCCACCAAAAAATTTAATTTTGCAACCGTCATATGTGGTCTCTAAATTTAATAATTTAACCGCCAATTCAAAAAGGGTTTTGCAATTGGGGTTTTTGCTACCGATAAGTGTCAGTCGCTAAATCAGTGGCAAAAACATTTAGCGACTGCAAATAGTAATTTTAGCGACCAATTTGTTCAGTCTCTATATGATGTCTTTTTTGTAGTGATATCTTCTAGGTACCATCCCTATATTTTGACTTTGAATGGCATGATGGAGTATTGAGAGCTACCTCCTAGCAGATTAGTGACCCTTTTAACATATATGGGATGGATTATTGGTGGTGGCGAAGCTAGGATCCTTCAAATAATATATGACGTGAAATAATATATATGTACCTAACATATGTTGAGAATGATGAGTTGATTGTATATTCTTATTATTTATCATATATGTGTAAATGTGTGATTTTTTAAGGAAGCTTACCCTTACATGTTTGTCTATGTGTGCTTGATTGCTATAATTGTGGCTTGTTTCACTGCAGCAGTTGGCCAGCCAATATCCTATGGGCTTCTTTCGCATTAAAATTGTGGACAATGCCATTTGACATGGCAAAGGATAGCTAGTTGATTGGGATTTGTAGCAGATGCTTTACCGTGGTAATTTAATTTGATCAATAGATATGCCCCTGTTAAAGTTCTCATCTCATTTTCTCCCACAATTAATTATTGTAGAAGTTTAGCTACCCATAGAATTGATGTAGGGTTGCTCCATATATACTATATGCCCCCAGAGTTGTGTCCAATGCATCATCATATTGGAGTAAGTTGGGAGAGCCACGCCCTCGATCGGAGGGACTCTAACAAAGTTCAAGAGTGTCACAATTGGCATTTCATCCTGATCTTTTTCCGTGAGTATCCTTTGATGTAGTTGGTGTATGAGCTTGGCCAACTAGGGAGTGAATTATGTATTAGTTCTCCCCACACCTTTTTTGATGCACATTTCCTCTATTGGGTTATCTTTTGGCACTCAAGTACAAAAGTACTTTGATACATGTTGTACATGAGTTGTAGTATCCACTATACATATACTATTGTTGCTATAAGCATGTAATTCAGTATTTATCTCATGTTCCATACTTTACTTCTAGAGCAAATTATAGCAATATTTTTTTAGGTTTATTTCGTGTAATTACACAAACATTTTTTTATTTTTTTTAATCATTACTTTTGTCTCTCCTATAAGGAGTATTAGTGTAAGGTTTGAGAAGATATTAGTGTAATACTTTTAAATATATAAAGAGGTGTTAATGTAATGTTTTTAAGCTTAAAAGGGGTGTTAGTGTAGGAAAAATAAAAAAAAATGGAGTTATGCATAATTATAGGAAACCTCATGGGGGTGTTGAAGTAATTTGCTCTGACTTCTTTTTATGAATTTTATTCGTCAAAGTTACATTATAGCGAATTATGAAAAATTTATTCATGTTTTCATAAATAAACTAATAAGAGTTATACACATTGACCTTTTCACGATTATGATGGTAGTAGTGTTATGCATGCAGTGATAATAGGTCCTTACCGACCATAATAAAGAAAAGCCTAACTCTTAGGGCCAACATTAACTAACGCCAATATTGACCTAAATATGAAGGAATTAACATCAAATGGACTCAAGAAGTTATTAGCGTAATAAGCTCAACCTAAATATAGTAGTACCCAAACATTAGGCAATCTAAATCATAAAATGATCAATTGGGAATCCCATGACAAGACATAGGCAATGGTCGAAAAAAAAGGAATTAGCATTTGGCTAAACATGTGTAGGAAATGATTATTTAGACTCCAAAACACTCAAGGAAAACATAGTGCGCGTTCACTAGCTAGAAATTGAGTATATATCGACATGGTGATATCTCATGACCAATGTGACCTTAGGATGGCATGCAGGAGGAAAACAACTTAAACAAAGACTAATACCTACAAGATACATCAACAAACAAATACAGTGAGCTACACCCTTTCATCTCAAATATAAGAAGAAAAAAATATGTTTCTTATTCTTAAATATAAGAAATTTTTTTATCTAAATTTACCTCATTTAATGTTACTATCTCTAAAACACCTTTCATTTAATTGAGATTTTACTTCTAATGACTATTTTTTTATTTCTAATACCAAGTTCTAAGGAAGGAAAAATTAAAAAAAAAAATTTAATTAAATTGATATGATTAAATATGATTAACTAAAGTTTTTAATTAACGTGAATCAATTTTTTCTTCTTCTTATATTTGAAATTAGAATAATATTTCACAAGTCGAATCAATAACAACAAATTAATAGCTCATGTATAAGCTAACAACTTATAAGACAACTATTTCAGACCTAACTAGACTCATGTCCAACTCTACCTAATAAGTCCTTAGGAACTAGAAACAACCCACATATAGCAAGGAACACTCTTAGTTACCTAGGTATAATTAACTCAAAACTCTTAATCATCTCATTTAAGGATACTTTCTTACTAGATAACACATGATCATATAATCTTTTGTTATTAACATAAATAGAAAAGACCTATACTGATAGAAGTTTATCAAAGTTCAATAATCTTAAATATCCTTTACAATGGATGTAAGACTCATTATCTTATATCATCTCTAAAGAAGACCTAACAATACATATATAAGTACAATTTCAACTCTAGCCGCATCTTAATTCTAACTTTGCTTATTTGAGTATCATAATCCTTATGAGTGATTTCTCCAATCACATTCAATTTGAAGACGGCTTAAAAAGCGTCAAATCTCTATCACCTAACTTACAAGCTCGCGAAAGACACTAATTGATCCATAGTCTTGGACTGTTAAAGGTCGACAATTCCTAATCTTACTGATTAAGAGAACTTTGATTAACTAATGTTTTTAAATAATTCTGTTTTTACAATGCCCAAGCGTATCCTTGCAAGTGCAACGCTTTCATTCGTGAGTTGGGGCGTAAGATCCGAAGAACAAACACAATGAAATAGTCAAAAGCCAAACGCGAAAAAACACAACACTAGTCAAATAAAATATCCATTTTTCTGTTGTCTTTTATTTCTTTTGTTTTTAATAATTAAGTATGGTAAGAGGGACCCAGTAAAGGGTTGATCTCACGTGGAGGTCACCTACATAATGCGCAATTTTGCACCCTTTTACGTAAAGAGCCACCTTTAATATCATCACCGTCGTGCCTCCACGTGGCGCACAACAACTGGTCGGTGACGTTTGTGGAATAGCGACTCATCAACTCCCCTACCCTATTTTGTTTCAGGTTGTGAAATGAAAATAATAATAATAATAATAACACTCAAATTTTCGTTGACATGGGATATATATAGATGGCTGTGAATAAATGGTCTACGTATTTGATCCAAAGAAATTTTAAGAAAAAACATATTTAATTAGAAATGTAGTTAATTATTCATTAAAAATAAGCAAAGTGTAAAAAATAAATTTACTCCTTTTAAAATTTTAAAATAATATCTAAGAAAAGCTATTCCATAAACAATTTCACATGTAACAAAAATGGTTACATTTCTCTAACTTTTTATTAGTCTTAAACACAGGTCATGAGCAATCAAAGACTTTTAGTGAACACTTTTTTTTATATCTGACTTTTGGTGTTAACTTAACCAAGAGGTAGAATGATTTTTTTTTTTCACAACTATTATTAGGTTTAAGTACGGAGATGTGCTTTAAATCACAGAGTACGGATCTAGTCGTTGATTATAACTTAATTTTAACTTAATAATTGGAATTTTAATAATTTTATACACTATTACAGATGCGTATTATTTAATTTGTAATGATTTAAATTATTAGTTTTTTAAAACTATAATTATATACTCTATTTTTTAAAGTGCAGAGCTTATAGGAGTTAAATTTTTATAATAATAATAATAATAATAATAATAATAATATACTCTATTATTATTATTATTACTATTATCATCAAGAGATTATATTTTGTTTGGTTACATTTTAATAAATTTTAAAATATTAATAATTTTTTTTAAATAATTAAGAAATAAAAATAATTAAAAATTTACCATGCTAACTCTCATTTCAAATTATTCAACTTCCTCTTTTTATTTCCAAAAGAAAAGTGAACAGAAAACAGAAAGGAAGAATGTTGTCATTCCTTTCTAGTATAAGAAAATATTTATTGACCAACATTATTTTTTTCGCATACCATTTTTTTAGTTTATTTTTTTCTTTTATGGTTAGAGTAAATATTTTTATATTATTAATAAATTAAAAACATCATAAATAATAAATATTATTTTTAAAATAATTATTTGAAAATAAATAATTTTACTAGATTTTTAACCATGGAATCTAGTTTGATTGATTAAGCATCATGCGTGATTAAAGTTATACATTGTGTCTATACGAGAAAATAAAAACCTTAAGCCTCGTTTGGGATGATTTCTTGTTTTAATTTTGAAATTTTTAAAAATCAAAATCAGTTTTAGTTTTGAGTTTTAGTTTGTTCTTTGTTTTTAGTTTTTAAAAAGATGTTATAAATTGAAGATAAATAAAATGAGTTAATTGTTTTTCTTATCTCACTCTATTATAAAATAATGACGATGACAAAGATAATGGCGTGAGAGTGGTGATAGTGATGGTGATGACAATAGTAATGATATTGGTAGAATGGTGTTGGTGGCGGTGACAACAATGGAGGAGGTGAAATAGTGGTGGCAACGATGGTAGTGGAATGGTGATGGTGAAGATAATAATGATGAAATGGTGATGACAATGTTTTTAAAACTTGGATCAACCCAGGCGATCAAACTAGTTTGACCGCAAACTGAAGGTCTGACCAAGTCAAGTTGCCTATCGGATTGACCATGCATTAATGCTAGTATGACCTGATCATATTTGCGGTTAAACAGGTGACCCATTGACCTGAACCAGGTCATGCCCAAGGAAGTTGAATCGTGTGGGACAATTAAGGTTGGATATAAAATTTTAATTTTTTTTAATAAAGATCAAGTTATGCAGGTCTACCAGTGATCCATTGGTTCGATGACCTAGTGACCCAATGTCTTGACCTGAACAATCATTAGTTCGATTTTTAAAACTATGAGTGGTGATGGGACGAAAAAGTGGGAACGATGGAAAAAACAATGAAAATGCGATATAATGGTGGTGATAGTAGTAGTGGAATGGTGATTGTGGCAACGATGTGGTGATTGTGGCGACGATGTTGTGATGGTAGCGATGACGGTGTGATTGTGATGGTAGAGACAGTGGTAGTGGAAATAGTAGTGGTGGTGTCGATGACAACAATGATAGGATAGAATAGTAATAGTGGCCACGACAATGATGATGAATGTGACATATTGGTTGTGAGGACAATAGTGGTGGTGCTGATGACGGAGGTGGCGTTGGCAATGGAGATAGTAATGGTGGTGGTATTGATAACAATGATAATGGGTGGAATAGTGGTAACGACAACAACAATAACGATGGTGGTGACATATTGGCCATTTACCATTAATTTTATCACATAATTATCATATTTTTAATATATTGAAAGACTATATCAAAAATTTTATTCTTTCAATAACTAAATTATCACAATTTACACGTTTAGGACCAAATAGTCATTTACGCGATTAGTGTTATCACATGATGATAATATGTGATTTATTTTATAGTGTTATTATTTTAATGGAGGAGCTGAGCTGATGTTTTTTCTTTTCTTTTCTTTTTGACGAGGAGCTATATAGAATTTACTAGAAAAGGGGTAAATAATCATTTTTGTCCTTAAATGTGTAATTCAGTAACAAATGTGTCCCTAAAAGATGAAAATACAAAATTTAGTTCCTGAAAGTGTAAAAAGTGCAACAAATATATCTGGTCGTTAACTTTCATTTGTCACCGTTAATAAAATAGCCTACGTGGCACAGAGAGATGAATTTTTCACTGAAATAATTACCAACGTGACCATTTCTAATTGTCAACATAGAAACATATTTGTCGTAGAAAATTTTCTTAACTTTTCGTCTTTCCACTCTCTCGTAATATGAATGGGTAAATAATTACTTTTGTCCTCCAAATGTGTAATTTGCTGACAAATATACCCCTGGAAGATGAAAATACAGTATTTAGTCCCTGAACGTGTAAAAAATGCAACAAATATATACAGACGTTAACTTAACTTCAGTTCGTCACCATTAATAAAATAACCAAAATTTGAAGAAGTGAAATATGGGATATATTCATCTTTTAGGGTAATTTGGAAAAATTTGTAATAATTGATACATTGTTACAATATTTTATTTTGGTAAACTACTACAATGTTTATTTTCAATAATTTCTATTTTGACAAACAAACTAGAAACAAATTATCCAAAAGTGTAAAAATTGTGACAAATATATCCAATTGTTAACTTTAGTTTGTCTCCATTAATAAAATAATCAAAATTTGAAGAAGTGAGCTATCAGATATATTTATCTTTTAGGGTAATTTGGAAAAATTTGTAATAATTGGTACATTGTTACAATATTTTATTTTGGTAAACTACTACAAGGTTTATTTTCGATAATTTCTATTTTGACGAACTGAAGTTAAGTTAACATCCGTATATATTTGTTGCACTTTTTACACTTTCGGGGAATAAATATTGTATTTTTATCATTTAGGGACATATTTATGACAGACGAAAAGTTAACAGTAAAATATATTTGTCACACTTTTTACACTCTCATGATTAAATTTTATATTTTTTTTCATCTTTCAGGAACACATTTATCAACGAATTATTCATCCAAAAATAACTATTTATTTACCATAAAAAAAACACACATATGTACTCGGAGTGTTCAAGACTATATAGAACAAAAGACTCTCAACTCCTCTTTCCTTTCTCACGCCCGTATTCTAAATCATCAGCACCCGATCCCTCCTCCATCCCGTCCTTCCGTTAATAAACGGCACTATCAGACTTCCACCAACAGAAAAAACCAAACAGCCGCCGTTAGCGCTAGAGTAGCATTCGCAGAACAGAAGCGGCCGTTGCACGCCACTCCTAACGCTTTTGATAACGACTTGCCTCTCTCTCTTTGTCCCCTCGTTTGTTCCTACGTTTCTCTCTCTCTCTCTCTCTCTCTCTCTCTCTCTCTCTATGCGTGTCTCTGTCTGCGGCTCCGTACGGGTTTCGGTACGAAGAGAGGGGGGCGCCATTTTTCGATCTCACACAGAAAGCGATACCCATTTTGCTCTTTTCCTCTCTCGCTCTTGTTTCGATTAGGGTACGTGAATGAATGACTGAATGACTGAATGCAATGTCGTTCCTTTTCTCCCTTACGATCGGAAATCCGCTTCGACGGATTAGTTTTTTTGATTGATCTGTGATTCTTCGGTTCTGACTTTTTCCTTCTCGTGATTCCTTTGATCCAGCATTTAAAATTAAAATTTTGTTTTTCTTGGTTAATTCTGATGTTGTTTTATTGGATTCTCTTTATTGTTGTCCAATGTAGGTCCTTTTCTTTCTTGGTGTCAATGTTGTTTTTTGTCTTGTTTATTGATTGATCTATGATTTTGGGTTTTGATCATTGGGGGAACTGATCCAGCTGATCAATCGTGTTGTGTTGTGGATTTCTTCTAGCGTAAGGCTCAACTGTGGAAAGTTCTAGATTCCCTAGAGTTTGGGATGTTGGTTCTATGTTTTACTTTCTGTTTTACCTTGATGCAGGGGTAATCTGAGTAATGGTGTAATCCAATGTTTGTCTTGTTGATTGATCTGTATACTTGTGTTAGTGTCTTCTTTTTGGATTTTGTTCCCTAATTTAATCCAGTTGAAAAATTTGATTAATTGTGTTATATATGAATGCTTGGTAAATGTTCTAATGGCTTAGCTGGTGAGTATTCTTGGTCCTTGGTTGGATTTGTTGTTATTAAAGGTGGTTCTTGTTTTTCCCTTGGTGCAGAGGCAATCTAGGTGGAAATTACTTGCGTCTTGAATAGAATGCCAGGTACAAAGCTGTAGTCCTGTGTGGCATTGAGATGTTGATTTTCTGAACATATCTTTGTTATTCTGGTTGTGTTTTGGGACTGTGGTTTTGGGATTGACTATTGATGTCTATGGGATTAGGAGAAGAAGTATTAGCTCAAGAAGATGAGAGGGGTAGATGTTTTGAGCCCGAAATCTCTGAGGATGAGTGGCGGAAGTCTCGAGCTAGATCTCTTAGGAGAAAAGCAATGACTGCTTCAACCAGACTCACTTATAGTCTCAGGAAGCGTAATACACGTGTAGCAGATAGTGACTTTGCTTCAATTTTCATAGAAGATGTCCGTGATGCTAACGAGGAAAAAGCTGTGAATTCATTTCGTCAGGTGCTACTTACAAGAGATCTGCTTCCAGATTCCCATGATGATTATCATAAAATGCTGAGGTAAATGAATTTGTCATAGAATTTCCTTTCTATTTGTGTGCTGTTTGCCTGTTTCTCTTTTAACTGCTCAGTGGTATCGCCTTAAAGTTTAGAGGTGTTAAATAGATGGAGTATTTTGGTTATGCTGTTCATATCCCATTGAATGTTGATTTATCTGCCATAGCTGCAGTTTCTATTTTACCTTAATTGAGGAATATTAATCATGCAAAGTTGCAACTGGAACTTTGTCTGGAGTGGCATTTTGTAGCTCCTTCCTCAATAACTTACATGATTTTGCTTTCTTTGAATTATTCTTCCTCTTTTAAAGAGAGATCCAGATATTTGATTATTATTAATGTTCATTGCAGGGATTCAGTAAATGCACTATTGTTCGTCCAAATTGTCATTCTTTGATATTTGAAACCTTTTTTTTTTTTGCAACAACTTCTGGCAAAAATTAAAACATCTTGTTTAAGTAGTTTTCTAGACATGTTTTGTACAAAAGAAAAATCTTCAGACATGCAGTACATTAAAGGCTGGTGATGTTTTCATGCTGCAGGTTTCTGAAAGCCAGAAAGTTCGACATTGATAAAACAGTCCAGATGTGGGCAGATATGCTCCATTGGAGGAAGGAGTATGGAGTAGATTGTATTTTACAGGTAAAGTTTGGTTGTTGGTTGTTTTCCTTTTACTTTTTAAAGAAGCCATTGTTTACTAATTGGTGCCGAAAGATTGAAGGAGCTTAGCTGAGTTTTGAACTAACAGCCACCCATAGCGTGTAATTCTAGTGAGGAGAAATCCGGCATATATCCCTTTTGGAAGATTTTCCCAACATTATTTGTTTGATCATGAATAACTTCAATCTTTCAATTACTTAATCAACAGTTTTATGATAAATAATATGTAGGACTTCGTATATAAGGAGTATGAAGAGGTACAATGCTATTATCCTCATGGTTACCATGGTGTGGACAAAGAGGGCCGGCCGGTTTATATTGAAAGACTTGGCAAAGTTGAACCCAGCAAATTGATGAATGTCACGACAGTAGATCGATTTTTAAAATATCATGTTCAGGGATTTGAGAAAATGTTTAAAGAGAAATTCCCAGCATGTTCTATTGCAGCGAAGAGGCATATAGATAAAACAACAACAATACTTGATGTGCATGGAGTGGTAAATTCTATGCTTACAACAACATATCTGAATAGCCAAAATAGCATTATGCAGAAGTCAAAACGTTTTATTACTTGGTATATTTTGCAGAATTGGGTGAGCTTTAGCAAAGTTGCACATGATCTTGTTATGCGCATGCAAAAAATTGATGGTGATAACTACCCTGAGGTAATTAAATGTTGAATATATCTTGATGAGCAAATCATAGTTCATGCGCTTCCTTTTTTTTTTTTTTTGATTTAGTGATCTTTAAAGTAACATTCTCAACTTAAGAATTCAATTCTGAGATCTTTTATGGAAAATTCTTAAAAGAAAGAAAAGTAAACAAGCTTATGTTTGTTTGTAAATGGAGAGGAATAAGGAGACAACCTATTCATGACAGGGGAAGGTGAATTTAGTACTGAGTAGGTCTCTGTGACTGTCGGTGCTTCTGCATATTCTTTTCTTTTCCTCCAAAGTTCAGTTTTAATTTGTTTTTTCTTTTATTTCCTTAAACCATTCCTATTATCATGCATATGTTCACATGGGTGCATGCATGTACATGAATTCAACTTCATGTAGGATTTAGGACTGGAACCTGAATTAGGGGTACAAACTGCAATTGTGCTTAATGAACCCACAATGCCCATCCTAACATACTGCCTACTAATACAATGATAATACATAAATCATACCATGCTCTGTAACCCCTACTGCAAAAACAAGGTTGCCGTAGGTAATTTGGATATACAGTCATTGTTCAGTTCTTGATTTGCTCATTTTCTTTTCAGACATTAAACCAGATGTTCATTGTTAATGCTGGTAGTGGGTTCAAGCTACTATGGAATACTGCAAAAGGTTTTCTTGATCCAAGGACCACAGCCAAAATACATGTATATATCTATTTTTCTTTGTATGTTTTCACTTTAGAAAGGAACAAGCATTGTACAAATGATTCATGCTGAATCTACAGGTTTTAGGCAACAAGTTTCAGAGCAGACTGTTAGAGATTATTGACTCAAGGTTTGTGCTTATGTTTGTACTGTCCCAGTTAATTAAGTGCTTCTATGTCTATTATAATGCATATCATGTGAGCATTCCTTTTTTTTTTTTTGTCCTTTTTTCAACAGCCAACTTCCAGATTTCCTCGGCGGCAGTTGTTCGTGCCCAAATGATGGAGGGTGTCTTAGATCTAATAAGGGACCTTGGAATGATCCTGACATTTTGAAAGTATGGTATTATTGGGATTATCTCCCACGTTTGTATGAAATCACATTTAAGAATTATTGCTCAATTGCACAGCTAATATCCCCTTGTTCTATTTACAGCTGTTGCATTCTAGGGAAGCAATGAAGCTAACAAAGTTTGGAAGTTCTTCTGTTGCTGATGTGGTAGATGTGAAGTCATACGCCAGCAAGGTCACACATGAATTTAGTGCCACGACAGTATTTTGTTGTACAATTCACAAGTCTTGTTCATACTCTTTTGCATAATGTAAAGCTTTACTCGTGGGTTTTTTCTTCATAGGTTACAAGCACTGAAATATCTGAACCTCTATCAGCGTCAGCAGTAAGATTGCATCCTTCAGCCTTCGTACAATCTGTTCCTTCTAGTGAAAAAGTGGGCTGAGTTTATATTTCCTTGTTTTTTGTTTTTATTTTTCTTAGTTTCTTATATATTTTATATGTTTGAGTTTCAAATCCTTAGCAGTTTTTCTTATCTCCCAAACAAGAAGCTTTACTGACTAGTGACTACTATGCATTTTATACTTTTTGAAAGTATTTTGCTCATGTCATATGCTATTGAAAGGAAGTGAAACAAAGATTATGACTGATTTATGTTATGACAGAGTTGACAATAATTTGAACTATACAGCTTGCTAATATCTAATCCTGGTGATTGGAGCCATGACCCATCCAATGCAAATATTTTCTTATACTTTCGAGAGTCTCATCTTTTTATAGGTTCATGGTCAAATCAAGTATCTTTAGTATCCGGTGTCATGTTTTATATACATATATGCCTTGCTTGAACAACTTTTCTAGGTGGAAATTATGCATTAGATACTAGGAATAAATTTTGGTGTAACAGAAATTACGTACAATTAACTAATGGCATAATTAGTCACATTCTCCATTCGAGACTATGGCAATTGAATTTGGGTTAATGTTATGCCAATTTTTATGCTTTTATTTTTATTTGTGTTAAGATTACATATTATTCTGTTATTTATGATTAGATAGTAATTAGTGATTTAGTCCTTATTACTCATTATTAGATTGATCCTATGTAATGAATATTGATCCTATTTGCTCATTATAAATAAAGGCTTAGTGTGGTCATCCTTGACACAACATTACGGTAAAACATTGTTATATGGTATTAGAGCTTAGGTTATTCTTGACAGAGGAATAACGAAAGTTGTTCTCCACCGAGGACCTATTGTCCCCGGTGGACCTCTCAGCTAGTTGTCCTATTTCTGACAACCTATTTCCACATCCTTGGTGGACCTTTCTGCTTGCTTCCAGTCTTCCAACGACCCTTTGTCTTTTTCCATTGACCTTTCTAGAGACCGCCGTCGTGACGTGCCAAATTGTTTCGGTTCACTTTTGTTTTTTTTCCTCTTTCCTCAGCCACAGCCCCCTTTGTTGCTTGAACAGTACCGCAACTGCTGCGAGCACTATTACACTGCCACTGCGCTGCCTTTTCGCCCTCGTGCCCAAACGACCAGAAGCGTCTCCCTCTGACAAATCCAACACCACCAACTCAAAACACTGTCACACGCGTGAAGTTCACACACAAGACGTGTGATGCATCTCTAGTGAACTGCCTTTAGTTTCTATCAGGTTGATCACATTTGTATCAAGCTCGATTTGTATGACGTATATGCTCGAGCTTGAGGGCGAGTGTTAAGATTACATATTATCTTGTTATTTATGATTAGATATTAATAAGTGATTTAGTCCTTATTATTCATTATTAGATTGATCCTATGTAATCAATACTGATCCTATTTGTTCATTACAAATAAAGGCTTAGTGTGGTAATTCTTGACACACATTATAGTAAAACACTGTTATAATTTGCATACAACTTAAATTTTTTTATGCATACATATATTTCAACCGCTATGCGACTTCATCTAGTTATCCATGATGCTATCCGTTATATGATATAGCAGATTATTGGCTTTCTGCCGTATTTGTGATCTGCAATTGATAACACTGGTATCAAGTAAATTTCCAGTAGTTAATGCTAGTTCAATTTTGTTTTTTTTTTTTTTTAAATTGTACAATTTGAAAATGAAAAAATTCAATGTGCATCAAAATGTTGTCTATGCGCATTTATGTAGAGCACTTCATTGCATGTTGAAAATGGACTACATTTAAATTCAATCAAATCTAGAATACAAAGATCGTTTTGATTCCTGTTAGTGGTTTTGTTGATACTTGATTGTATGTCATTCGTAAGTTACACTGTAAATCCTCGTTGAGGTTCATAGCATGTATCTAAATTTACACTTAGTACACGCTCACCCTCTCTCTAAATTTACATTCACAACAAATTGAAAAAATCTAGAATCTAGAATATAGAACATATAATATCTCAAAATCCGAAAGAATTGCAAAAGTGGTTAACTACCCATGTCTATTTGCCATGAACAAAAATTTCACCAGTATTCGTTTCTTACCTGTGATTGTAAGGCCACGGAATGCAGCGGTAACCCCTAGCTTATTTTAGTGAAACCAATCAAGACAGAACTAATCCAAATGAAAAGGAATTCTATTACTATAGTTGTAGTGTTTATGTATATTTGTACACATGTCAGCTTTCGATCACAGCAAGAATAATTTCATCACAGTTCACCCAAATTGTGGTTGTGGATGTCAAAACCGTAGTATGAAGGTATGTACGTGATTTAGGGAACAAAATGGGGGATGGCTGAGGCTGCTATGAATTACATGATTCGTCGGTATTGAGTTAGTGTAGATACTATTTCATTTTGATATTAACTTGTGAAGCTTAATGGTTTACTCATCCAAAGCTATAGATATCTGTTAAATTCAAGAAAAACAGATCTGTTTTCTTTCTTTTGGAACATTGAGGTTCTGCTTCTTACTTTTTTGCCTTTCAGTTTCTCTGGATGAAGTTGGTTAGTGAAGCACTTTCTTGGTTCCCACATCAGCTTAGTCTGTCATTTAGGATACTTTTTGTGCCATTTTAAAAAATTTGAGGATAAGTTAAACCTAACTGAAAAAAAAAAGATTTCAAATAAACTAGAAAATTAAAGCTTAAATATTCAATTGGTTATTTTTATATTGGGTTTCTCTGAATAAAATTAATGGCTAATAGACCATCTTCTTGGGCTCCATACCAGTAAAGTCATTTGGTCTATTTAAGACCATAGATGCCAAATTTAAAATTTTAGGATTTGATTGATTAAACTTTAAACCTAACTGAAATAAACTAAATGATGTGGAACAAAATTGGAAGTCTATAGCATTTTCTATTTAAGATGATTAAGGGAACTCTTGGTTAAACAATTTAATTAAGAACTTATTCAATAAGCTCTTATCAATTTAGTGCTTATTTACAAGCTTAACTTTGGAGCTTACTGAAACAAGTTAAAACGAGTTTATTTGTATAAGGTTCTTCATGAATATTATTTTAATAAGCTAAAGAAAACTTCCAATAACTAAGAAGGTCACTAGTCATTTACATAAATCCATATAAGCTCTTCATGAATATTATTTTAATAAGCTAAAGAAAACTTACAATAACTAAGAAGGTCACTAGTCATTTCCATAAATCCATATAAGCTCGTACAAATGCTCCCTTGAAGATAAATTTGAGGAACTTGCCTGTTTCTTCTTTTGTGTGATTATAGTCTTTATCTTTGAACTTTTGTCTGAACTATATAGGTTATCTGCAACTCATATATGATATGGAACCCTATTTCAGAAAAGGATGAGAGACTCTGCACCTACCGGCAACGAACTTGAGCCTGTAAATGCTGCCAGAGAAGTTGTTGGGGATGTTGATTCAACAAGTACGTGATTCCTTATCACCTTTTTTTTTCTTCTTCTAATGAGGGGTTGATCTCTATTTCATTCTTTTTGTAGATATTTATTAGAGGATGAACTTGTTTTATGGCTTATTATTGATGATAATAGAACTTGCAGTGTAACCTGTGAACAGTATTGGTTTAGATGCCTGACTTGAGCCATGAGAACATGAAAGGACAAACATGTAGTTTCAATTTGTTAGGCAAATTATTTCACTTGTCCATGCTTAACCAAGTCACACCACACAATGAAAGCCCAGGATGGGATGGAAGTTCCTAGGGAAATCTGTGTTTCAAGTACAGGAGGGATATTTGTTACTGTGGTTTGCTTAGTGCCAGAGACTTTGATTGAAATTTAATTATGTATGTGTGTGTAGATTAATATTAGGCTCAAATATGTTATTTGTCCTTGTAAAATTTGCGAAGTTCAGATTGCATCCATGCAAAATTTTTCGTCCTAATAAAATTATAATGTGTCATTTTGGCCAAGAGCAAGGTTCGGATATCCGAACACATGCGTATAACTTTTTTACATTGGTATGCATAACCAATGTAGAAAAAGTTACATTTATATCGGTTATATGTATAACCAATGTAAAAAATCATTATCGCAGTTTCGGATACAATTGACCCTTACTCCGGGTTAAAAAATGACACATTATAATCTTATGAGGATGAAAATGGACGAAATTTTTGCAGGGATGAAATTCGAACTTTCCAAATTTCACAAGGACAAAACATATTTTAGTCTTGATATTATTTGTTGCTGAAAGTTGTATCGCACGGCTTTATCACTAGTTTGAGCCAGTTGGACTCTTCATTTTGTTTCCTTTTCTACTTTCTAGTTAGAAGAATTTTGTATCCTATACTAAATGTGCAAAATGGTGCATCTGATAGGTGATTCAAGCAATAATTATCTCAGAAGACTACTGGAGAAGCCAATTCCATATATCACAAGTATTTTGGCTCAAATCACAGTCAAATTGTTAACTTGTATTTATTTAGTATTTGTGGCATTGGGGAAATTTTTTGTGGTTCACTCTGTAGACAACCAACCAAGAAGCCATGGGCAAACAGAATCGGCACAATCCAATTCACAGGAACAATTAATAACTCCGGCAATAAAAGAGCCTCTTTGGCAAAGATTGCAGAATTTAGAGGCAGTGGTATCTGAGATGGCCAATAAACCTAAAACAATTCCTCCTGAAAAAGAGGATATTCTTCAAGAGTCATTGAGTCGTATAAAATGTATAGAATATGACTTGCAAAAAACAAAGAAGGTAGTGCCAATCTCCTACCATAAAATTGTTCACTTTCAATGTCATGTTTAGAGATTTTATATTATTGTGTTGATTGAGTTTGCTGCTCATGTTAGGCCCTGCTAGCAACTGCTTCAAAGCAAGTTGAGCTTGCCAAGTCATTGGAAAGCCTAAAGGATAGTAAATTTGACGTAAGTTGCTATTGCCCCCCAGTTTCAGTTTGAAAAAATATAAAAATTTAATGGACTGTCTTATAATGCTGCTCTGATCTGAGTGCATACCTCTCTGTTAATCTGAAGCAAAACAATGAGTTACGTTTATGTCTAATCTGATTGCTAAAATCTTTTGCCATAGAGATTTGTCTTTATAGTACACACGCAATAACTTCCTTTTATATCCTATCCTCCTGGTAAAAGTTGCAGAAGTCGTTAAATCACATAGTTGGGCTTTCAGTATATCGGACACATAAATGCTAATTTGGATAGGAAACTCTTCAAAGTGGATTACGACTGTAAGGATCCAAAAGTAAAGCTACATCAACCATCACCATCTTATTTTCCTCACTTTACCTTAAATTGAGGTCCTTGATCAATTTGAGTTGTGCAAATCTCTGCATTACATTTTACTAATATATTACTCAGTTTGAGTTGTGCACATCTCTTTGTATAGTTTTAACATGTTATTCTCAGAAGATAAAGTCGTAAATGGGTTTTGGTGATAAGTTTTTCCTACTTATTTGAATGCTTGTATATAGTATATACAGATGATAGATAACTTTTCCTAAAATGCAGGGAACAAACTCATGTTGGCCTAAAAATAGAAGTTATGCCCCAGGACGATGAGCATCCCTCTTTTCAGCATCAGTTTGCAGTCTATTGTTTTTGATACTCTACAGCTGAATTACTACCAGAGCTAAAAAACTTCTATTGGCTTATTTAAAGGAATTACTCTCATTCTCATAGGTGACTTTTCCTTCTATTTATATAAACACAAATTTATACTCTCTGACTCCCTGAAAGAAGCAGTGGTATCTTGTAATATCCATTTCTTTTCAGGCTTGAGGAATGGGCTATGGGAAGTGCATAGCCCCAATGTATAGAAGGCAACAATAATTTTTTATGAAGATTCTGGACTCCAAATATTCCTTTTAAATGTATAACTGTGTTAACCACATTTATTTTCTTATTGGCTTTTCTGTACAGAGGACATATATACAAAGTATGCTACTCAAATTCAGATGTATTTTAATACCAGTTGCATATATGCCGAAAAGACATTTTCTGTAATACATTGTAACAAATAGCGAGCGCTTAATAGTAAATTTTGGATTTTACTAGAGGACGTGCTCTCTCCTGAAATTTAGTTTTGGATTATTTTATTACTCTAGTTTTTAGAGAAATTACTATTTGTGGACTTTATAATATGAAGTGTCAACATGCATGTTATTAAGCCACTGTATTGTTCGGTTTGCTTGTATTTAATCCCTTCTCATGAGAACAATGCTGTCGAATTTGATAGAATTCAACTAAGAATCAAGAGTGAAGTGTGGTTAGCGGCTTAGTTAATCCTGATAAAAAAGAGGGATCAAGTAAACTACAAGAGTAATTCTAGAAGAGTCATTTTCCTCCTCATCCTTCATATTTTAGTATTTTAGTATAATCGTTAAGATAAGTTACTTGTTATAATCACTAGATTAAAAGAAAAAAAAAGAAAGATAAAGATGAGAAAAAAAAACTCTTTTAAGGTTCTTCTTTATAATGATAAAAATTATTGAAATTGACTCAGTTATACTTCTTTAAAAAAAATATAAGGGTCTTAGTTATGTGTAGCCTGAGAGTATTGGTTAATTAGGAGCTTTTAAGGCATTTTAGTAACTTATAAGGTAATTTGACTAGTTTATCAGTTAAGAATATTTTCATTTAAAAAAAATCAAATTTATAATACTAGATTATATGCCTTCTACATTTCTTTATCATACTTAGCCAAAAAGTAGTCCAAAATTAGCAACGTACACACCCTGGATTTGTTATTCTATTTTACTTAACTAGTGTCGTGGGTCTTGCTCCGGACAGAAAACCAAAATGATTAACAAATTTATTTTAACATATCTTTGATTAAATAAAATCATCAAAATGCCATTGAATTAAAAAAATGTTTAAGGATTAACACATTTTGGGTGAACCCAAGATAATATTCCTAGTAGAAAGCCAAGGACCAATCTTTTTGAGGCACTGAAATTTAACGAATACTTTTTCATAAGCAGGGGCACGAGGATTAAATACCTGATCATATGTTTAAGAGGAAAGTTATCTACCTATCAATCTCGTGACATCATATTGATTTTAAAGACTAACATATGGCTTATTTATTACTTAGACAATTTATTATTTTGTAGATGATTTTTTCATACCTACCTTGGATTGGCAAAAGGCAGAGCTATTACACTGCTCTCTAGGCATTTTGAGGAACAACATACGACTAAAATTATGTAAAATTAGGTCATTAATTGACTTAAATTATTAAATATAAATGATTTTTGTGTGTCAAAATAATGAATATTTCTTCATTGAAGACTTTAATTTTTATTTCCTCAATTTAAAGGTATTAATCCCCTAATAAAAATCTAAAGGTATTAATTGACATTTGTCGAACTTAAAAGATAGTTCCAAACTTCTATACACCAAAAGACTGAAAATTTCCCTTTTTAATTAATAAAGCATAAAATTGGCAATTAAATCCAAACTTATAAACATTCAACTGATTTGATCTAGTTCTAACTATAGGTCAAATTCAAATTTTGAGTATATAATTACGATAAATATTTAGAAGGAGAATTTTGTTTTTTATAGTAATCTTATACAATATGAATACGATTTTCGTGAAAAATATACTTATAATTTATACAAAATAAAAAAATTCCAATTTTGATGTGATAAACTTATTTTGACTAACCTTGGGGTAGGAGTCAAAATGAATTTAGTATGTGATTTCTTTAATTAATTTTATGAAATCACTTTTTCAAGGGCTAATTGTGATACCCTCTGCCCCACACATATATATCAATAATAAAAGGATAAGAATGTGGAATTAATTGAAAATTTTAAAACACATTTAAATAAAAACATTTCAAAAGGGTAAAAGGTTCAGATTCGCTTAGTAAAATCATAATAGAACTTGTTCAAATATTGATAAAATCATCTCGACTTAAAACAAGGCTGCCCATTCTGAATGAAAAGAAGACACACTAAAGCGAAAAACATAAAACAACTATATTATTCTTGGAATTATAAAATATGAAATAAAATCTTATGCCCCGATGTCACATTTATCATAGCATTTCCCTGGTACAGCCTAAACCTCTCAATCTTCAGCATGGAACTCATCATATGTTGGCTCATCTGAAACAAAATGGCATTCAGCCCAAACACACACCGAGAATGAGTTATCACATTCGTATATAATAAAACACTAGAGCATTTGAAACATATAATACTTAGAGCTGAATTTACATATATAACATCCCTTCACAAAATCACACATTATTCACACTCACTCAAGTTCACATACTCCAGAAAATAACATCAAACCACAATTGCTAACTCAATGAAAGTCAAACACAAGTGTTATGCAACAAATGCACTAGACTCAAGCCTACATGCAATGTGGTGCCATTTTTTAGTGAAAAACCTCGTCGAACGCCTAAGAGTACTTGATGAGACATGCCTCACAATGGGTAAGTCAAGTCACTCTCATTAAATGAAATCATAGGGTGACCAGTCAGGGTCACTCTATTTTGCGAGAATGCTCCAACCATGTGGGATCAACACAAACTTAAAAAAGCACTCAAATTGAGTGTATTTACCTCCAAGGCCTAGACTCCGAAGAGTCCATGAGGGCCTTTCCCTCCTGATTCAGGTCCAACCTAAAAAATATTTTAACACATGTACTCTACCTATGAACTATGCAATACAAACAACTACTCAATTGTTTTCAAAATCTCAATTATTTTCCAAAATTATTTTAACTCATCGCACCTTAAGTCATTAAACTCATCGGGTTCCCACCATGAAACCCATCACAACTCATTGCGCATTAACTTGTCACCCTTAAATGGTCTTACAATTGTGTGATTGCATAATTCATAGCCCATAACTCAATACATACAACATCTCAACACCCATGTATTTCACAATTCATTACATACTAAATGTTTGTCACTTACACACAATCTTAATCACAATTTCATAATCCCAATAAAACAATTTATCACACCTCACGGATCATTCACATATAACTAAGTATTAATATTTACATGGCACAAAACACGTATAAATTAAATCGAACTATATTATTTTCAATTAAAATAACTTCTACAACAATTAAATTAAAATGTAGCAAAAGTAACCACTATTAAGCAATAATTTCTATAACTTAATAATTTCTATAAGTTTATTCAATTTATTATTTTATTACTTCTACTATTTGAAATATTTTTAATATATATATATATATATATATATATATATATATATATACACACACACACACACACACACACACACATATATATGCATATAATCGAAGAGAAAAGAAAACCAGGACCATGCAAATTGGAACACCATTTTTTTATTTTGAACAATAACTTGATAAGAAATATATAACCATGTAATCTCAAGGCTACAGAATTAGTAAGACTAGACCAAAATTCTGAAAGCACAAGTAAAAAAAACATTAATCTATCACTTGCAAGCTTGCACCATGTTAACTTGCAAGGATACAAGGTTAATCAAAGCATTTTAAAACAATTATTCAACTTGGAGAAAATAAGGACAAATGGATACGGTTAACTTATAATTTATTACAATAAAAAATAGGTATCCAACATCAATCATCATCCAACACGAAATTCAATTATTGATATGCATAGAATTGGATGGTCCCACACCATAATACATATAATCCAATACATTCTGGTTTTACGAATTCAGTCCAAGGAAAAGCAGATAACAGGACATTAACATCAATAAAATATCTTTTATTTACCCCAAGGCTTAGACTCCGAGGAGTCCATGAGAGCCTCTCCCTCCTGATTCAGGTCCAACCCAAAAAATATTTTAACACACGTACTCTACCTATGGACTATGCAATACACACAACCACTCAATTGTTTTCAAAATCTCAATTATTTTCCAAAATTATTTTAACTCATCACGCCTCAAGTCATTAAACTCGTCGGGTTCCCACCGTGGAACCCATCACAACTCATTGCGCATTAACTCATTGCCCTTAAAGGGTCTTACAGTTGTGTGATTGCATAATGCATAGCTCACAACTTAATACATACAATATCTCAACAACCGTGTATTTCATAATTCATTACATACTAAATGTTTGTCACTTACACACAATCTCAATCACAATTTCATAATTCCAATAAAACAATTTATCACACCTCACAGATCATACACATATCACTCAGTATTAATATTTACATGACACAAAACATGTATAAATTAAATCGAACTATATTATTTTCAATTAAAAATAACTTCTACAACAATTTAATTAAAACGTAGCAAAAATAATCACTATTAAGAAATAATTTCTACAACTTAATAATTTCTATAAGTTTATTCAATTTATTATTTATATTACTTTTACTATTTGAAATGCTTTTAATTATATATATATATATATATATAAATTTAACACACACACACACACACACACACACACATATATATATATATATATATAGACACACACACACACACACACACACACACATATAATCAAAGGGAAAAGAAAACCAGGACCACGCAAATTGGAATGCCATTTTTTTTTTATTTTAGACAATAACCTGATAAGAAATATAAAACCATGTAATCTCAAGGCTACAAAATTTATAAGACCAGACCAAAATTCCAAAAGCAGTAGTAAAAAAAACATCAAGCTATCATTGGCAAGCTTGCACGATGTTAACTTACAAGAAAACAAGTTTAATCAAAGCATTTTAAAATATTTATTCAACTTAGAAAAAATAAGGACAAATGGGAAAAGTTAACTTATAGTTTATTACAATAAAACCTAGGTATCCAACATCAATCATCATCTAACACGAAATTCAATTACTGATATGCATAGAATTGGATGATCCCACACCATAATACATATAATCCAATACATTCTGATTTCATGAATTCAGTCCAAGGAAAACCAGATAACAGGACATTAACATCAATAAAATATCTTTTATTTATCTCCAAGGCCTAGACTCCAAGGAGTCCATCAGGACCTCTCTCTCCTAATTCAGGTCCAACCCAGAAAATATTTTAATATACAGACTCTATCTATGAACTATGCAATACACACAACTACTCAATTGTTTTCAAAATCTCAACTATTTTCCAAAATTATTTTAACTTATCGCGCCTCAATTCATTAAACTCATCAGGTTTCCACCATGGAACCCATCACAACTCATCGCTCATTAACTCGTCGTCCTTAAAGGATCTTATAATTGTGTGATTGCATAATGCATAGCTCACAACTCAATATATGCAACATCTCAACTCCCGTGCATTTCACAATTCATTACACACTCAATGTTTGTCACTTACACACAATCTCAATCACAATTTCATAATCCCAATAAAACAATTTATCGCACTTCATGGATCATACACATATCACTCAGTATTAATATTTACATGACACAAAACACGTATAAATTAAATCGAACTATATTATTTTCAATTAAAAATAACTTCTACAACAATTAAATTAAAATGTAGCAAAAGTAATCACTATTAAGCAATAATTTCTACAACTTAATAATTTCTAAGTTTATTCAATTTTTTATTTATATTACTTTTACTATTTGAAATATTTTTAATATATATATATATATATATATATATATATATATATATATATATATATATAATCAAAGGGAAAAGAAAACCAGGACCGCGTAAATTGGAACGCCATTTTTTTTTAATTTTAAACAATACCCTGATAAGAAATATATAACCATATAATCTCAAGGCTACGAAATTTATAAGACTAGACCAAAATTCCAAAAGCAGTAGTAAAAAAACATCAAGCTATCACTTGCAAGCTTGCACCATGTTAACTTACAAGAAAACAAGGTTAATCAAAGCATTTTAAAATAATTATTCAACTTGGAGAAAATAAGGACAAATGGGCAGAGTTAACTTACAATTTATTACAATAAAACATAGGTATCCAACATCAATCATCATCCAACACAAAATTCAATTACTGATATGCATAAAATTGGATGGTCCCACACCATAATACATATAATCCAATACATTTTGGTTTTATGAATTCACTCCAAGGAAAAGCAGATAACAGGTCATTAACATCAATAAAATATCTTTTACTTACGAAAAACATAAAAGATAACATCAACAAACCATATGTTTATGGTTAGAATTAATCCGCTTCGTGCAAATCAAATTGGAATGCCACTTTCGGTTATATACATAGGATTATTATTATTATATAATTCAAATTGAAATCAAAGCATTGAAATAGGAAAACAATTCACGTGAAATTAAAACTTGCAACATATGTAAATAAATCAAATTTGCACGAGTGAAATTCAACAACAGTGACAAGTGAAAATTTAGGAAAAACAGTTTAATTTTAAAAAAGAAACAACCCAGAATTGATCCTCTAGGGATCCTATACATGTTCATTCTAATCCCCAAGCGTGAGTAACTCATCCCTTACCTCGATGTAGTCACTCAAGCGTTCTCTGTTAGCAATGGTGGCGTTTCTGGTGCTCTCTAGAGCTCCTCCTCTGGTTACTCTGTTAGGATTCTCGTGCGTCAGAAAAAAAAAGAACATAAGGTGTTTTGTAAGAAATGCTCTGGGTTAAAAGTTCCTTTATATAGTGAGGGAACTGATGACATATTTTTATTTTCTTTTTTTATTTTTTTAAATGAAAAACCCAAAAGGCACAACTGTTACACCAATCGGACCTGATTCCCTTAACCTCTGAGTTGAAAATTTAGTCTTGAGATTGTCTAGGGACATCAAAAAAGATATTTCAGATAGAGATATTCTTGTGTAAATAGATAACTAACATCTCATTCTTACACAACCAATATAAAGTTGTTAAGCGGCAAAATATAATGAAAAAATAATATTTATTTATTAGTTTTAATTGGATTCCTTCTATTTTAAAAATGATATAGGTAGTTTTCTTTGATAAAAATTTGATCTTATAAAGATATTTTAAATAGTAATAAAAATGTAGATAAAGTAAAAATACTTAACCAACAAAACTAAACCATACTTTAAAAAAACTAAACTAAACCAAAAACTTTATAAATATATTTTCTATCTATTTTCAATATATTTTGTAAATTAAATTATATAAAATAGATTTTAAATAGATTAATTATTTTTATTATCTACCATATCTTTATAAGATCAAATCTTTATAAAAGGAAACTAATTATATCATTTTTCTTATTATAAGGAATCAAATTAAAGCTAATAAACGAATATAATTTTTTTCTTTTATATTTTATCATTTGTCAATTTTCTACTAATTTTGTCTAAGAATGAGGTATTAGGTGTGTACCTACACAAGAATATCTATTCCAATATTACTCAAATGTTTCATAAACAATTTGGAAAAATGTTTGGGATTCAAAATGTTCCAAGGAAGACCAAGAAGGGAGGATTACTTGGAGATCATTGAGAAGGTGGACTCTCGCTTGGCTGGATGGAAAGGGAGGTTATACTCAATAAAGCAGGGCGCCTCACCCTTGCTAACCCAGTTTGGTTGCGCTCCCTGCCTATGGAATGCAAATTTTGTGGTATCTACAATATGCTTGTGACTATTTTGGAGGGTCGGTGATAATATTTGAAAAAACTCAAATCTCATGATAATTAGAGATAGTGTCAAAATCACACTCTAAGGGAAGCATGTTACCTAACCAAAGAAATATGGAGGCTTTGGTGTTCGTATAGCAAAGGTACCAAAATACATTTGGGTAAATAGTCATTTTCGTCCCTGGATGTGTAAAGTATTGACATATTCATCCCTGAAAGATGAAAATTCAAATTTTAGTTCCCGAGAGTGAAAAAGTACAACAAATCTATCCATCTGTTAACTTTTTTCTATTACCGTTAATGAAAGAGCCTATGTGACACATTCAAGGATGAATTTCTCAGCACTCTACACATTCATGGGTAAAAATGACTATTTACCCAAAATATAATTTAATCTTCATCTTTCCTTCATTTTTTAATTGTTGCAAACATAACAATACAATAAGAACTTAAAAAAATAAGAAAGTAAACATAAGTTAAAACAAATATAATAATAAACATAATATTGATTAATAAGAATAATATGTTTATTGTTCTGAAGATTCTTACAAATTGGAAGATCTTACTTCATTAACCAGTCATTCTAGATTCTTTTGGAATTTGTAATGAAGAAAAGGACAAGTACCTTATGGTGGTTTCATATAATGGGTTGCGTTGTGGGGTTAGTGAAAGATTAGAAGGATACCATATTCGTTTTTGGAACATTGCTACAAGGGCAATATCCAGCAACTCGCCAATGCTGTGTTTTTCCATTTGCTGAAGGTGTGGTAAAACAATGTTTGTGTTTGGCTGTGATCCTTCAAGTGACAAATACAAGGTTGTAGCAATGGCACTGACTGAGCTTTTGCAATCAGAAAAAAATGAGATAAAAGTTTATGACATGGGTGACAGTTGTTGGAGAAACCTTGAAGGTTTTCCTGATCTCTGGTCTTTACCGAAAGTTCGTGGAGTGTATCTGGGTGGAACCCTTAATTGGGTTCTAATTAAGGCAAAAATTGCAGCTACTTTTGAAATTGTAATTATTTCTGTTGACCTACAAAAGGAGACATGCAGATCATTGTGTCTCCCAGATGATCTTTGGGCTGTTGATATAAATATTGGAGTGTTTAGAGACTCACAGTGTGTTTGGCAAGATTACAACAACACCCATATTGGCTTGTTGAGGGAGTTTGGAGATGACAGGTCTTGGATTCAATGAATAAATTTTAGATTTCTCCATCTCCAAATTCATATATCCTTATGAATTACAACCAATGTTTTTCCCATTGTGCATGTCTGAGAATGTGGACATCTTTATGCAGCTGAATTTCACAGGAAACGTTGTTGAATACCAAATGATTCTGTGCAACCAGAGGGATGGTAAGCCACAAGTTTCGAGCATTCCTGCACAAAGTTTTAGAACTTTGATGGGGGTCAACCTCAAGAATTTTACTGAAAGTTTGGTCATACCTGATTGAAATCAAGGTCGAATCTGCCGCTGTTTACTATTTCATTTACCCGAATTTATGATAGTTAATTCATGTTGGGTTAAATTAATTATTTTTGGTGCTTCCTTATTGACTATATTTTATATTACTTTCTATTGCTTATGGTTGATCTATGGATTGAATGAAGAAGTTTTAATTTTAGATATATTATTTGCTAAAAGATGACTTTCCAAATTTCCAAAGAGCAAATTCATCTTAGGATTTAAAATCGAAATGTCATTTACTTCAAAAACACCTTACTGCTAATGAAGGAAAACTAAAGATGTGAGTGCTTGATTACCCTACTTAATTGGCATAATCTAATTTCTGTATTTTTTAATTTTGATAATCTCTAAGTCTTTGTCAGATGTTTAATTATTTGCCACTTGTATATGAGATCTAATTTATATCAATGACTTGCTAATTACCACTAGAAATGTAACATTTAATAATCATTTTATTTACATGTAAAGAAATATTGCAATGTTAATAAAATATAGACTTAAATATGTTTTTGATTCTTAATAAATATTTGATTTTTGTGTTTGTTTTTTAATAATTTTTTGTTTTGCTTTGAGTTCTTAATAAAATAACATTTTTATTTTTTATCCTTGATATTTTATTTTAGTTCTTGATAAATTAAAAAATTTTGTATTTGCTTCCTAATAAATTAACAAATTTTGTTTTAGTCTGTATTAATAATAAATGGGAAATATTTATCATGGAACAAATATAAAATTTACTAATTTATTAGGAGCCAAAAATAAGTGTCAAAGATCAAAAATAAAATTATTTTATCAGAGACTCATCGCAAAACAAAATTTTTTTAGGGAATAAATACAAAATCGAATATTTATTAGAGATAAAAACATATTTAAATCTAATATATAATTTGTTGGTAGTGCATGCTTCACTTGTTTTCACTACCAAACAAATGTGAGCTTCAATCTCTACAATACTAGGTATGAATATTTTGTGCTTTTTTTACTATTTGAGTTAAGCTTTGAACAATTTCATACCTAGATTTTTTATATTTTTTTATATATGTCGGTTTCCATCTCACAGTAGCATTAGTTTATACAACTTTGTTTGCTATTGATTCTCAGTCTTCGCCTCTTTCATTACTTGAATCATGATTTTTTATATTTTTTTATATATGTATGTTTCCATTTTGATTGCAATTTTGAATCGTGATTACAGGATTTTAGTGAAGTAGAAGTTAGTTAGATCATTCTACGAATCCTTGGTCATTTCACATGTCATTGATTCGTAATTCTACAATTTTAATAATATGATCAATGTTCTTGTTGTTTTTGTCTTGCTACAACATGCTACATTTTGTTACTTTGCTTAACCAACTTTCTCAAAATTTGAATTAACATCAAGATGTGTTTCTTTTGCAGTTGCAGAGATAGAACAAGAATGCTACAAGATGCTATAGTATTTATTTTACAAGTCCTTTAAATGTAATTAGTATATCATCATGGAGAAATACATACTGATGTTTTGTTGTAACTGTAACAATTATTAGCACGATGGCTTATGTTTCTGACAACATTCAGTCTCTTTGTTCAATTTAGTTGTCAATTTATTAATGAGACTCATATGTTATGTCATATCCGAAATTTGGGGCGTGATTTGTTTTATGTCTTGTTGACAGGTAAAAACCAAAATTTGATGAAAATTTGTCTTGAATTTTGTGGTCTAATCTTCCTAGCAAATTAAGTATCTACTAGTCTTTTCTTTGTATTTGTGATCATCACTACTATAAAAACCGTATTCTAAGTTGGTTATTAGGCCTATGTCACGATGGTTTTCAACCGTCGTTAAAGCCGACGTCGTAAAATGTATCAGACAATTTACGACGATTTCAGGAACCGTTGTCGTAGGTTATGAATTTTACGACGGTTCATGTCAAACGCCTTAGTATATGCTAAAAAATTATGACGTTTTATAAAAAACCGTCTTAAAGTCTAATGATTTTTTTGCGATACTAAGACGGTTCAGTAAGACCGTCTTAATAGGTGCGCATTGTTTACGACGGTTTAAAAAAACCGTCATAGATGGTATGTCAAGACTTTGACATACTAAGATGTTTTTATGAAACCTTCTTTGTATGTGTTGTCATTTTACGACGGTTATAGGAATCGTCTTTGTTTGTCTAATTTTTTTTTTTCGTTTTTGTCAATTTACGACGGTTATAGGAACCACCTTTGTATGTGTAAATTCTTTTTTTTTTTTTCGTTTTCAGATGTTTTTTTTTACGTTTGTCTCTGGTACCTATAAATTAAATAAAATGCACATTATGCCAACCAAAAGCATCATCATGATTTTCAATATTTATAAAATCATTTATGTACATATGACAAGTGTGAAAATATTGGACCATTAATTACAATACAAAGATGTATGTATATGTAACAATTTTTGCTAGCTATTAACTATATTAAATCAAAAACAATTCAATTCATTGAACATATAAGTCTTTCTTAAGACTGTCAAGTCGTCATAAGGACTATGTAATAGTGCCGCAACAAGGATCCTGTGATACAACAAATATGATAACTCTCAGAAGGTTTTAAATGGATATGAAATTATAGAAAATTTAAAAGGGAAAAAATGAAAAAGCAAAAAGAAACTCACCGAATACAAGATGGTGATGCTACTGTAACAACAGGGGCAGCAAGTGCTATCTTTAGAACTATATGGTCAACATGTTGAACTGTGAACTGCCACGTGACAAATAAGTTTGGATTAGGGCAGTAGTGAATCTGTCAAAGGTAGAGACCACAAATAGCTCACTCTAGTATAAAAGGACCAAATATACCTTCTTGTATATTTAAGTTGCCAAGATCAAATGTAAAATTTAGGAAGATAGTGTTAGAAGAGAAGACTGACTTTGCTTCCACTGACACAGTAGACTCTGTTTCAGCTCCAATGTCCTGTTCATTGTCGCTCAAGTGACATAAACCTACAATTCCTATGCTTTTCTTTTGAATCCAACCAATAATGTACCATTTGATTTATGAGTTGGCCTGAAAAAGAATCTTGGCTAGTGGAGAGTGGTATACCGGCTTTTCTTCAACCTGAAAATATTAAAATTTATTAAGTCGCCGAAATAGATTATACAATATTGTAGAAATAAATTTGAAATGTATCCTTACAAACATACAAATAAAATTCATCTTACAAGTAAATAAATGGGATCAAGATTCCTGGTATACATTTGAAATCTAAATTTTTATACAGAATCAGATTTTTACCACTATGAATTCTTACATGCATTTCAATTACTTATGTAACAAGTGACCAAGAGCACCATCCAAAAATTAAGGTATTTACCCTATGAGTGTGCTGCTACCTCCCCAGCATCAACATAGTGAGCACATTGATGTGGCAAATGATTTCAAACCGCTATAAACTATTGTTAGATCATATCACCAATGACACACATCAGCAAAATGTTTGCCACATTTGCATATTCACTAACAGAGTTTGTAGAGAGGGACAAAATTCACAACTTTTTTTAGTAAAAATGAAAAACTGAATTCATCAATTTTAAAATGCAAGAAGACAAACATTGACTAAAAATATAGGAATCATAGACACTTTTTTTTTTTTTGCCTTAGGAGCATTTTTTTACTTGTAAGATAAGGATTATCTTTTAACAAGATCAGCAGGTAAAGCTTGCTCAGTCAAAACACAATCCTTGTGAAGTTGATGCACAAGAGAAATTGACAAATTGAGAAAGAGACACATGAACCTGGTAAGCTGAAGTTGATGCACCAAACACAAAACCAGGAAGTACGAAGATCATATCTAATCCAATGTATCCTAATTACACGATACTAGGAATGAAATCTTTACAATAACATCAAATGACATGCATCCTACATAAGTCCATGCAAATTGAATACCCTTTTTTTTCTAAGAGTAAAAAAATTGAAGTTACTACAGTATATATAAAACATCAGAAAATTGCAAATGAATTAATGATCCTCTAATGTATCCAACATACAAAGTTGCTGCCATAATTGTTCTAATTCTTTGATGAAACCACAGGAAAAATGTACTTGTACATAATGTAAATCAAATTTAGCAACTGCTTTACCTAAAAGTTAAAAAGTAAGTTGCCTATTTCTGCCGAACTGTTGTGATGACCTCCACGTCTAACGGTTATCCATCAGAAAACCACTACAAAATTAACATTAGATAAAATTATTAGTAACTTAAAAGATATTAACCAAAGTTACAATTGTAACTCCATGCATTATATTTACCTTGTGCCAGTCATCCTTCAAACCGGCATTCACGATGCACCACATTCAATGCATCACATAATATCTGCACTCGAACCCTCCACTTTGAACATTACTCTACATATAACATTGAAAATGGTTACTTAACATTCAACACTTAAATATGTACAAAAGGTTTATTACAAACAGGTACTGATTACATTGGGTTCAACCCACCGAGGTGCACCTTGACTAGACATGCCTTCAAAAGAACTGGTTATTGTCTTCATTGCACTAGTTATAAAATAATAGCATATATATGACAACCATTTTTGCTGTATATGTAACAACAATTACCAATTGATGCCATGATTTGTATATTTGAATAGAACCTGTTAATTGCGCCTTTGATGTTAATATCAGGCTTCTTCCTCAGAGAACAAAACCAAACAACCGTGTTTTCCCTTGGGTGGAGAACAAATAGTTACCAATGTGCCCTGAATTGGACAATTATAATTACATAATTGTACAACAAAAAAAAAAATACTTAAATTCGAAGAACAATTGAACTTACTGATGCAAGTAAGCTCCTAAATACAACTGCCTTTGTGATTCCTTGACCCATGTTTCAATGTATTGTTGGCATTGTTGACGTCTTTCCTTAGCATTTTGTATAGATTGAGGCTCCAGCAAACCATACAGTGATTGATCAGCTATGCTTCTACCGCACTCATTCATAAATCTATTTGGAAGACAAGTCATGATTATTTTAAATGTTTTAGATTTAAAAATAATGGTTATCAGGTAATCAAACATAAAGGTTGCAGGAAAATGACTTACATGGTCCACAATTGTAGTATCACTATGTTTAAACACTTGTCACCTGATATTGTTGCCCCAATATCAGGAAGTCCAAATTGGCTCGCCTCCCACGACACTTCCACTGGATTCTGGTACACATAAAACAATATCTTCATCAACTCTCCCAATGGATCGGATTCACCTGCAAGCTTTGCATCACTACTATGTTCAACTGGCTTCCACACATTAAGGTCTGAATCCTAAGTGGTACAAGAAAATAAGTATTAAATGTAAAAAAATTTTGAGGGTTTCCTAGATTATCAATTATAGAAAACCAACAGGATCTTGAGATTTATGGTTCTCACAAAACAATCAATAAAGAATAATAGATAATTATGTGTACCTTTCTCCATAGGATCTTCTCTGGTGCACTTGAAAATGAGAGAAATAGGATTTCACTTCCTTTGGCCTTTCTTTTCTGTCTCTCTCCGTTCGTGATGGCTATGGGTGAGAAAAGAGCACTTTCTGGTCAGGAAGGGGACCTTATTTCACATTAGTGGGTATTAAGCCCCTTTTATAACCACTACTCCCATCAAGTAGCAGTTAATCTAGAAACTTCTCCTATTAAGCCCAATTACAATTTAGCCCTTAATTGTTAATTATTTATTTATTAGTCCCTACTAAGTCATATGCCTCTCACATGAGACATTAATTCTAACATTCTCCCACTTGGCTCATGTGACATTAATAAACATTATGGACTAAATAAATAAATAGATTAACTAACATAATGCGCATTAAAAATTGACTAAATTGTTTTACACATTGGGTACATCATAATTTCATGATTAAGAATAGGAACCAATTCGAGTCATGGCGGTTGTACATCATCTAATCGACATAGTCCCTTCCATGTACTACAAATTAGTCTTCTCCTTAATATGACCATTAGTTAGGAGTACATAATTGGTCCAACATAATGTCTTCATTCAAGACAAAACCTGTTAACATTACTTTAACACAAACATGCATGCAAACATAGAGAACAGGTAATCAGAAACATATCATAATTGAGCTCAGAGTGTCAGCAAAATTACATAAGGTAAATTACACTTAATGATCATCAATAACAATAATGCCCATACTTTCAACATGTTCTATAAATGTCTTGGGCGGTAATCCCTTTGTCAAAGGGTCAGCTATCATAAGCTTTGTGTTAATATGTTCTATTGACACTCTTTGTTTTTGAACTTCTTCTTTCACGGCAAAGTACTTCAATTCCATATGCTTAGCACCCGTAGAGTACTTGTCGTTCTTAGAAAAGAATACTGTTGCGGAGTTATCACAATACATTTTCAGCGGCCTAGCAATACTGTCGACAATTCCAAGCCCTGAAATAAAGTTCCGCAGCCAATTAGCCTGAATTGTAGCCTCAAAACATGCTACAAATTCAGCTTCCATGGTGGATGCAGCAACAACTGATTGTTTTGCACTCTTCCATGATATTGCTCCTCCGGCTAAGAGAAATACAAAGCCAAGAGTGGATTTTCTTGTATCCACACATCCAGCAAAGTCTGAGTCTGAATATCCAATCACCTCTAGGTGATCAGACCTCTTATATGTAAGCATGTGGTCTTTTGTTCCCTGTAAGTATCTCAGAACTTTCTTTGCAGCTTTCCAATGTTCCATTCCTGGATTACTTTGATATCTTCCCAACATTCCGGTTGCAAAGCTTATATCTGGTCGAGTGCAGGTCTGAGCATACATAATACTCCCAACAACTGATGCATACGGAATTGCTTCCATTTGCTTCCGTTCCAGATCATTTTTAGGACATTGTGCGAGACTAAATTTGTCTCCTTTCTGAATTGGAACGGGAGATGCTGAGCACTTTTCCATCCTAAATCTCTCTAGTACTTTATTGATATATGCCTTTTGAGACAAGCCTAACAATCCTTGTGATCTATTTCGGAATATTTCTATCCCTATCACATAGCTTGCCTCACCCATATCCTTCATTTCAAAGTTACTAGAAAGAAACTTTTTAGTCTCATGAAGAAGACCAAGATCATTAGTTGCAAGCAATATATCATCAACATACAGGACTAGAAACATAACCTTACTCCCACTGACCTTCAGATATACACACCGATCAACAGTGTTTTCCTTAAATCCAAAGGAAACAATGGTATCATTAAATTTCAAATACCATTGGCGAGAAGCTTGCTTAAGACCGTATATTGATTTCTTTAATTTGCACACCATGTGTTCCTTCCCTTCAACTGAGAATCCCATTGGTTGGTCCATATAAACATCCTCCTCTAAATCTCCATTCAAAAAGGCAGTTTTCACATCCATCTGATGTAGCTCCAAGTCATAATGGGCTACTAATGCCATGATAATCCTGAAAGAATCCTTTCGTGAGACTGGTGAAAACGTCTCTTTATAATCAATGCCATCTTTCTGAGTAAATCCCTTAGTAACAAGTCTAGCCTTGTAACGTTCAAGGTTGCCATGAGAGTCACGTTTAGTCTTGAAGACCCACTTACAACCAACTCTCTTACAACCCTTTGGTAATTCTACAAGGTCCCAAACATCATTATGTTTCATGGAATCTATCTCTTCTTTCATGGCATTTAACCACTTCTCAGAATTATCACAACTTATAGCTTGTGAAAATGAAACTGGATCATTATCATTAATGCTTAAGTTTGTTTCTGTTTCATGTAAGTATACCACATAGTCATTCGAAATAGCTGGTCTTCTTTCTCTTTGAGACTTCCTTAATGCTACTTCCTGTGGTTCTTCCATAATGGGTTCATTATGTATCATGGGCTCATCATTGTGTTGTACTTCTTCATTACTGTTTGTAGCAGTAACTGAAGTAGTAATCACCTTACTGCTAGAGGCAAAAGCTAAAGGGACTTGCACTCTAACTTCTTTAATTTCCACTTCTCGTGGAACTGTACTCCCACTGATTTCACCGTTTTCAATGAACCTTGCATTTCCAGTTTCGACAATTCTCGTACTATGATTAGGACAATAAAACATGTACCCCTTTGACTTTTCTGGATAACCAATGAAATATCCACTGATTGTTCTTGCATCCAATTTTCTTTCTTGCGGATTGTAAATTCTTATTTCTGCCTGGCAACCCCAAACGTGCAGGTGCCTCATACTAGGTGTCCTATTTGTCCACAGTTCAAAAGGTGTCTTTGGAACTGCCTTACTAGGAACCCTATTTAACAAATACATGGCAGTTTTCAAAGCATACATCCACAAAGATACGGGCAAGGTTGAATTGATTAACATACTCCTAACCATATCCATTAAAGTTCTGTTACGCCTTTCTGATACACCATTTTGTTGTGGCGTACCAGGCATTGTGTATTGCGCACAAATGCCTCGTTTCTGAAGGAGCTTAGCAAATGGACCTGGGTGTTGCCCAGTTTCATCATATCTTCCGTAATACTCACCACCTCTATCAGATCTAATAATTTTCACCTTTCTGTCTAATTGTCTTTCTACTTCATTCAAGTAAATTTCCAAAGCATTCACTGCCTGAGATTTCTCATGCAGTAAGTAGACATAACCATAACGTGAATAATCATCAATAAAGGTGATAAAGTATCTTTCCCTTCCGAAAGAACTAACATCAAAAGGTCCACAAATATCTGTATGCACAATTTCAAGAAGCTGAGTGCTTCTTGTGGCTCCTTTCTTTGTGTGTTTTGTTTGTTTTCCCTTGATACAATCCACACAAATATTTAGATCCGTAAAATCTAGATCAGGAAGAATTTCATTCTTTATTAATCTTTCTATCCTCTCTCTAGAAATGTGACCTAAACGTTTATGCCACAAGAAAGCAGATCGTTCATTCACTAAACTGCGTTTAGTGCCAACATTATGATGCAGAGTTAAAACGGTTTCAACATACAAACCATCCAATTTCAATTTATATAAACCATCACAAAGAACACCAGTACCAATGAGATGATTATACTTAAATAAACTGAAACATCCATTACCAAAATTAAAAGAGTATCCAGTAATATCAAGTTTAGATAATGAAACCAAATTCCTAGATAAACTAGGTACATAAAGAGTTTCCAGTAAATCTAAATGATGTCCAGTGTCGAGTTTTAAACGATAAGTCCCGACCGCTTCCACTGGAGCTTTCACTCTATTCCCCATGAAAACAAACTTCTCATTTGGGCTTATGGTCTGGATTGTAAGGAATCCCTGCATAGTATTAGAAACATGAGTTGTACATCCAGAATCAATCCACCATGTATTATGGGGAACTTCAGTTAAGTTTGATTCAAAACATACAAGAGCATTGAGCTCACCTTTCTTTTCGAACCAAGACTTACGCTTTGGGCAATCTTTCTGGAAGTGTCCAGATTTTCCACAAAAATGACAATTATTGTTCTTTGATGCTTTCTTCTGGATTTGCACAGGACCGTCCTTGATCTTTAATGGTCCTTTGCCTTTATCATGTTTCTTTACAAATTTTTTTCCAGCTCCTTGATTCCCTCGGTGGCTTACATAATGGATTGAGTGACTTCCTTGATTCTTAAGCCTCGTTTCTTCCTGAACTAACATACTGTGCAATTCATGCACATTCCATTTATCTTTCATGGTATTATAGCTCATTTGAAACGGGCCATACTCAGACGGTAATGAGTTTAGAATAAACTGAACAAGGAAGTTCTCATTCACAGCCATTCCCAAGGTCTTAAGTCTTGCTGCAATGTTTGTCATCTCAATGACATGTTCATGCATAGTACGTGAACCATCAAACTTCATGGTGGTTAGTGTACTCATTAATGTCCCAGCAAGAGACTTATCAGCTGTTTGAGAGCGCTCTCCCACTAACCCCATAAACTCTTTAGCATTATCGGTTTTAGGGAGCGCTGTCTTAATACTGTCTGCAACAGTCATTCTCATGAACATTAAGCTGAGTCTATTAGATCTTTCCCAAGCTTTATAATGAGCTTTCTGTTCATTGCTACTAGCATCAGTAATAGTAGCAGGCTTCTCTTCCAATATAGCAAGGTCAAGATCCAAAACACCGAGATGAAATTGGACTTGCTCATTCCAACCAGAGAAGTTAAGCCCATTAAAAATTGGTACAGATGATACATGAGAATTCAATGAGTTGGGAACAGGTACTGCATAATAAAACTTCACATAAGCATTTTGGTACATGAAACACAAGTCATACATATAATTTACTCAGATAAAAATCAATGTATATTGATGTTCTCCTTTGGGTGACACACCAACACACAACATACAAACATGATGATGCTAATAAAATTTTAACATTATTTGACAATTAAATATGCACCAATTAGTAGTATCTATTTCCTTTGGGTATATAAATAAAACTAATGATACACACAAATCGCCTACAATAATATTCATTAATTATAAGAACAACTAATCAACCTTTGGGCGATCCATAAATGCCTTATAACAATGAATTTCAATTACCCATAAGCCAACAATCATATAATTTAGCACCCATTATTCTATGAGTAATTGAAATAATTATTAATTTAGAATTAAATAACCTTACAAATTTGGCCACTTTGGTGACTAACAAATTTAACATACATTTAATTCCAACCAAATATATATGGCCTGCACATACTTATTGCTATTAACAATTCATAGCCATTCCATTAATTCCATTCTAGGCCATAAAATAATATTTGCATTTATTTGTGTTTTACATTCTAATACGTTCAAGCAAATATATATAGTATATACATATATTTTAATGCTACCAATAATTACAAAACATTCACATTAATTTAATTATAGAACATAAACTTTCAATCCTTTAATCATGTTTAATGATCATTTTTTCGAAAAAAAATAGGCAAGTGGGATTGTAAATAGCAGAAAGGGGTTTGCAAATAGAAATTCGAAAAAGAATCCTTCCTTACGGCCAAATTGCAACGTACATGGCAGCACTCTTCAAAATTGGAATTAACAATAGGCACTTTCTCCATAACATGAAACTTGCGGTTACGTAGTGGTATATGGCTTTCTCCAAAACGTAATTGGTATTTATTATTATTATTATTATTATTATAATATATAATTTTCATCTCTAATTCCAATAAAATACATGAATTGGAAGTCCAGCAAAGATCACTCTGGCTTTCTTTCTCAAAAACAAAATTTCCAAAAATTATACCGCTTTCATGGCTTTCCTTCTCATGAAATTTTATATATCTAGAATTTCATACTTTGCAGCGGAAAATATAATTAACACGAAAGACACGTTATCAAAAACATGTAATTGAAAATACATGTAACATAAATTAAAAATCCCTAAATTTCATAATTAGGGTTTATGCATGATTGAGAGAAATTAAATCATTCTAGGAGAATCATAAATTTCATAACACATGTTCTGATACCACATGTAAAAAATTTTTGAGGGTTTCCTAGATTATCAATTATAGAAAACCAACAGGATCTTGAGATTTATGGTTCTCACAAAACAATCAATAAAGAATAATAGATAATTATGTGTACCTTTCTCCATAGGATCTTCTCTGGTGCACTTGAAAATGAGAGAAATAGGATTTCACTTCCTTTGGCCTTTCTTTTCTGTCTCTCTCCGTTCGTGATGGCTATGGGTGAGAAAAGAGCATTTTCTGGTCAGGAAGGGGACCTTATTTCACATTAGTGGGTATTAAGCCCCTTTTATAACCACTACTCCCATCAAGTAGCAGTTAATCTAGAAACTTCTCCTATTAAGCCCAATTACAATTTAGCCCTTAATTGTTAATTATTTATTTATTAGTCCCTACTAAGTCATATGCCTCTCACATGAGACATTAATTCTAACATTAAATTTAATCAACAACTTAACAAATATTACAAGTGTGTATTCAAATGACAATTTGGCAGGGGGATTATTAAATTACTTACATAAGATAAAGGTTTCACTAGATGTCTGGGCCATCCAATGAATGAGTTCACGGCGTCCCTGACATATTGAATCTCTGAAGTGGGTAACGGGACAATGGCTTCACCATCGTATACAGTGTCAACACACACCCTTAGTACATCATCTCCATAAGCAACAATGTGTATCGTGTCACCTACTCCAAAGACCTTTCCCCCAGCCACCAGCTGTGTACTGTCACCACAAACAATGTATAAGCCCATACTACATGTATCAAATGTAGACCGCTCATTACCAACAACGTTATTAGCAGCTTCAGCACAACTCTCTTTGGTGCTAACACGTGCAACAAATACGTCAGGGTTAGATGGTCTTGGGGGAGCTGACTGTTGCGTATGAATTTGGGATAATTCACTCTTGATCGCATCCAACTCCATTTTCAACTGGTCCATACGGTCTTTGTTCTCGTCTTCTACCTCTTTCTTCACCTCTTGCTTAATAGTTTGTATGATTTCAACCAATCTTTCGGCGGTGATCGCAGGCGAAGAATTGTGGGACGCACATGTAGAATGTCCAAAGTAGCTGGTTATGGTCACACCATGTCCATCGATACGAACACGTCCAGGATGCTCTGGACAGCCAATGGCAGTGTTCAGGATGTCTTGACGACCATGTGGGACAAAAGCTCCCTGTTTAGTTTGTTCTTGTAATTCATCCTGTGACATTGACAACAAATTAACTCGTTATTATGGTTACAAATTACAATTTATAATTGTGTCATATATTTAACTTACAATTTTGTCTGCGATTTCTTGAGTTGCTGCAGATGTCATTTGCCCAAATTTGTTTGTCCTAGCCTTTTTCCACTTCTCATGTCTCGTAATAGGGGATGGAGGGTCGACGACCATATCTGCATTTTGACTATTGTCACCTTCATTCAGTCTTGACTTTGTTTTCTCGGCCATTAATTTTTTTTCAAGCACATCGTAGCTTCCACAAGACAGTACGTGGGGAGATTCATTGAATTTTTGAATCTCCTGGGCTTTTTTGCTTATTCCCTGTTAGCATTTTCAAATACAACTAAAAAATTAATGACATTAACAACTAAATTACATAAGTAAAATGTTATGTAAAAAGATTAAAATTTAAACCTTCCAAGTAGGGGTATGTCGAGTCTTTGCAAATTCTTCCCATGTATTTCGATCAATACCATACTTAGCAGATGGATCCTTGTTTTGTTCATCGTCATTCTCAGCGTATACATATCTGGTCGTCAGGGAGGACTTAAATTGCCTCCATCTGGTCCCAACGGTGGACATAACCTTCTTCTTCGCAGTTAAACCTTCAGGGATGTCAAATTTGGCCTAAAATAATAAATAGACAAAGTTAAATTTGTTACTGCATAGATCACATTTCCACCGCAATTAAATAATATATATACCAGTCACTAGAAGGTTGCAAGCTGCTTATAAAAAGTTGACAGAACAGTCGGGTGTACCTATACCAACCTATCTTAAGACTTGAAAGGTAGTGCAAACAATTTTCTCTTCCGTTTTTAAGCTAATGCAAATAATTTTAGACATTGCCACACCACACTTTTTTGGTCTTAATGTTTTTCATAATCCCTATTTTCTTTTCATCTCTTCCAGATTGCAGTTGGAAGTGAGAGGAAATTACTGTTGTACATTACTAAAAACTATATAGATGAAGCAACACAAGCTGTAAGTGTGAAATCTTCTTCAGTTTAGTTGCTGAATCACTTGTTAGATGCTTGTATTATAAACTAACTTGCCAAAGTTTGGTCTAAAGGAAGTTGTTGCAGTTCCTGAAAATATTCCTGCAACTAATTTTGAATACTATGCAGATGGAATAACTGTCACGTACCAACTATCCCTAAAACTTAAGCTATCAGCTGAAGACATATGAACAATTTTTTGTTATAAATCTATCTCATCCTCAACCCTTCCCACAAGAGTCCCTTGGGCTTGAACCGTGGATAATGCATGTCCATAGACATATTGTGCTATAATTTAACTTTTTATTAGAAAAGAATTGGGGAGGCAGGGATTGAACTCTAGACCATCTGATCATAGAGACTGATAATATGCCATGAAGCAACTATCTGGAAAGCTTAAGCTATTAGGTGAAAGACAGAAATAGTTTTATATTATAAATCAGATAAATTAGTTATTTTGGGGCCGGAGAGGATTGACATTTATTATTAAACTTTAACAGCTTGCTTTCCTACTTGTTATTGGACACTTTCTTTAGAGCGAATGAATAATCTTTGTGCAAGATGAATACAAAATATCATGTACCTTGAAGTAAATAAGTAATAGAGGACTAATTCTACAATCTGAAATATATCTAAAATCCCTAAAAAAATATTTGTCAAATGAGAGGGCCTCATGTCTTTTAGTGAAGTTTTTAATGGGACAATGCTCCCAAGGATTTTCCTTGTTATAGGGATTCTACTTATCTCATGATATAAAACTCAGCTCCTCCCGCAAGCTTAAACTATGCATGTTTGGAGCACTGGAATATGAAAAGTGTCTATTTCCTAGGATCACAAGAAAATAGAGACAATAATATTTCAGAATTCCCAACTGTCGCAACCTACCCTTTGGCGGGAGGGCGACGTGAGGGCTCACGGGTGCGTCTTCCATGGTTGGAAGATGCGTAGAGTCACCACCAACGTTTATTCGAGGAAAATGTCGGAAAAACCGGAAAGGTGTGGTCTACGAACTTTAAGTGTGAAAGGTTCAGGAGTTGTATTTACGCATGGGGAAGGTATTAGCACCCCACGCGTCCGTCACAAAGGACGACAGACTTTAATCGAGTGTGCAAAGATGTCTTCAAATTGTTTTATTTTCCCTTTTTTACGTTTTTATGTCTTTTTATGCCTTTTTGTATTTTTTATCTTTTTGTGGTCGACAAGGGTGTTTCCCTTGCTCCTACGTATTCCTCAATTGTGATAAGGAAATCAGACCTACGTAGTTCTTTTAAAAGGGGCGAATCAAGTGATTCTTTTTACTTGGAAGGGGGTCATTTAAGGCGTTGGACCTTAAAATGATCCATTTTACTTGGTGAGAAAGCTAAGGCATTGGATCTCTAACCATCTCATGAGGTCGACAAAAGCGGAACTTTTGTTCCTACGTATCCTCCATCGAAGAGGAAATCAGACCTACGTAGTTCTCGCAAAAGCGGTAAAGTTACATGTTGATTTTATGCTTTTGAACGGTCCATGTTAACCGATAAAAGCAAAGAGGATCGTTTAAGGCGTTGGACCTTAAAACTGTTTTTAGTGATTTTTTGCGGACAAAGCTTGATTTTTGAGTTGATTTTAGCCTTAGTTTCACTTTGGTTATTAGTCAATTGATCCAGGGAAACTTCCAAAGAAAAACGTCCGATTGATTTTTTTGATTATTTTATTCAAAGATATTTTTATTATTTTATTATTATTTTGCCTTTTTTGGTTTAACCGAGATTACAGCGTGAATGATAAGTTAGATTTTGTTTTAACAGTGATTAAACGAGATTACAACGCAAATGATCGGTTGAAATTCATTTTATCATTTATTAGGTGAGAAAACGGCTTAAATAAACGGTTAAAGCATGTTAAAAAACGGAAGAAAAGAAAACTGAAAGTAAGCGAAATTAAAGTGAAAGTACACAAAACAAGTAGGGACCACTAAGGGTGCATAAAATGAATTGAAAGATTCGATTTCGGGAACTTACCGGTTGAAGACCGAATAACGACGAAGAACAAATGAAGAACGGTGAAGAACGATGAAGAATTTCCACAGAATCGCTTGCGAAAGCGTTATGGAAGCACTTCGACTCGATTTTTTTTCACGAAAACGTGTTTTTTGCCCAAAATAGCCGAAATGCATAGCTAAGGGGTGATGAGTATATTTTGAAACAGCCCCCCTCCCCTATTTATATGCAAAAAGACAGGTGCTTGCCGCCCAGAGACTTAATGAAGAAGATTTCTAAGCGCACATGAATTACTAAGTTCACTCCCATTTTCGTATTTTACAGAAAAGTTACGGAAGCGTTTCGGATTTGATTTTCATCTTTTTTTCTCTTCCCTTTCATCAATTTTAAGTGAAATATGCTTACCCAAGGTTTTCAAAAATTTTACGGAAACATTACGGAAGCCCCGGAAACCATTTTTAGAAAACGTGGAGGAGCTTGCCGCCCAGTTGCTTCCTCCTTAAGCAACCCAACTTCCAAAATGTCCTGGAAGGGCCTAGACTCGAATTGCTATTCACACCCTTATCTTGATAAGTTCACTCCCCCATTTTTGTGTTTTTGGCTGTTTTCTTTCCGAAATCTCACGAAACTTTACGGATTCCGTAATGACATCCATTTTCTTTCCGGAATGTTGCGAAACTTTACGGATTACGCAACAATGCTCTTTTTGACTTCCGGAATGTTGCGGAACTTTACGGATTGCGCAACAATATTTCTTTTTTACTTCCAGAATGTTGCGGAACTTTACGGATTACCTAACGATGGGGGTTAAGTACCTCAAGGCGGTCAAGTGAAGGTTGCATGCCACCAAACAATGATCCCTGGACGAAATTAGGGTATGACTCCAACCAAACACATTGCAAAACCTCGTTAGTTCTTAAGTTTTCAAATGGAACCATGTCCACTAAATTTCGGTAACCTTCTTAATTTGTTTTCAGATATGATTCCTTCTTTCCATCGTTTATTTGATTGATTCATGTCATGTTTTATGCAGTATTCATTCCCATGCCACATGTTCTCTTCCTTTTAATAGTTTAGAGAAAAAAATAATGTGAATTGAAAATTACAAAAGCTTATAATTATAGGTTTGTTTACGTACAGGGGATGACAAGAACATCAACATGGTTCTTCTTCTTCCAGCAGCAACACTTCACACGTCCCCCCTGCCCAAGCTGCTAGACTTGTTGCTATTTTGAAGGATAAAAGGTCTTCAACGCCATCATATGGTTTCTTCTGTTTTTTGAAATTTTAATTTTTGGTTATGTAACAGTGCATTGACTTTATATTGCAATCTCACTATGATGTTATGAATTATTTTATCTTTTCAAACAAGAGTTTAATAAGGAGTCACTTCAGTATAAAAGTTTTTACACTGATAAAAAAAATTATCATTAGTAAGATTTTCAAGTAATTATTATAAGGAAGAAGCCACATGGACATCCAAAAGTTCTATTCAACACTTAGTGAGAGAAAAAACTATAGATATAATATAATTTAAGATGTGATAAGAAGAGAGAGATAAAAAAAATAAGAGATGTTGACGGAGTATTAAAATAATGGTATGTTTGTATATATCATTAATCTTATTATAAAAGTCAACAAACTTATAATACAAACTACTTTCTTTGCTTACACTGTTTATTCTTTAAATAATAGTAGTGATATCTTTTTTCTCTTTTTTGAACTTGGCAGTGTTGATGAGTTGCGGAAGCTTTTATCTAACAAAGATGTGTATCAGCAGTTTTTAAGTTCACTTGATGAGGTCAAGATTCAGAATAATGTAAGATGTTAAGGAGTTATGGTGTTGCCATTCTAGAGAAAGTTCTATTAGATGGCTTCATTTTTTGTCCGTTTTTTTTCCCCTTAGGATAATTGAGCTCAACATCCCATTCCCAACACATGGTGCCTATCATGGATCAGCCACTTGGTGTTCAATGTGGCTCCAAGAAATAATAAGCACAAAATTTTCACTTGGTGTTTATTCTTTAAAAACTATTTTTGTTTTTCTGTGTACAAACATGACGTTTAATTTAATAAATTAAAGAATAATTGAATAACAGTAATAAAAAATTAAAATATAATAAATTATTTCAAACATAATACACTAAATAATAATAAAAAACATTAAGGACTAGTTTATTTAAGCTTACATTTTAAAATATTTTCTTAAAAATAAAATAAACAATTTTATGATTTTCTAATGTATTTGCGTAAACTATTTTTACTTAAAATAAATAGTTTTTATATATTTTTTTAAAGAAACAAATCATAGCTTCTTATGAAAAAACACTTGTATAAAAACGTTTAAAGTTTTTTTTAGTTTAAACAAACACATCATAAATATGATATAATAAATTAAAGAATAATAGTAATAGAAATATGTATATATAGAAGTGTTTTAAGTAGAGGTAAATAGAATTCTTGTGCAAAAATTGGATATGCATTTAAAATAGATACTTGAATTATATGAAATTGAATTACTTCTACTTCCATAGTTTAATATCATAATATTCTTCCTGGTTGTCGTTAACTCATGTATTTAGTTATCAGTCAATCACTCATATTGGTGTAACAATTGGTTTATTTTTTTATAATAGAGTAGAAAGTATTTGGAGTATAAGAGATCCATCTTATCAAGAAAGGGAAACAAAAAAATAGCCAAAACATCAATGTGACAAAGCTATCTAATAATTATAAATGGGATGAAGATTATAGGAAGAATAAATAGATTTGCGAACAGCCATAGGTAAGTCAGTGGGAGATTCAGGTGGAACTAGAATAGGTGAAGACGCTAAAGCAGGAGATGAATCACTAGACTATAGAAAGGGGCTACTTCTGGAGGCATCTGATGAGGATGACACTGATAAGAATTAAAAAGTGAGTAGGCAAGGAGAGAACTGCTATGGTTGGGAAGAGGTTGTTGACTTTCAAGGATTAAAATAGGGTTGCTTAGATAAGGCAGTGATAAGACCTAAGATCTTGAATCTGGTTCCACTTGTATACTGAATAAAGGTGTATCCTTGAAATAGGTGACATCAACAGAACTGAAGAATCTATTTGTAGGAGAGTTAGTAACCCCAGTTCCCCAAGTCAAGAAGACCCAAGAAAGAAATTTCATAATATGACAGATAATTTATCTTTACTTTGAGAAAGATCATACATGAAACAAGTAGAACCAAATACACAAGAGGGATTTGGTAAAGAGATTCTTTAGAAAACAATATTTATTTCCTAAATTAGACTAATAATTCTAACTCTTGTTTCCCAAGTTACAATGAAAATAGGCAATCTTGGAAAGTTGAAATGATTTATTATTATGTAGTTTCTAACAGTATCCGTTACTTATTATTTGTAATGAGCAGATTAAGGATTGTCAATATCTAATGTAAAACTGATGTTGCTTATTTGATTTCATCTCTTGATATGACAGGTGGAGTCTGCAACTCTTGTTCCTTTAGCCAATCAATGCAAAAAAGTTTTTCTGGTACTTTTCATCGTTGATCCTTGCATTATGAAGACCTACACTATTTTACTTTTATAGTATTTAAGTTGCAGATATGTCTTAATTTAAATGTTAACTATCCATCATTTATAAAATACGGATTTCAAGGGAAAATATACCTTTTTGACAGCATCTGTAAAGAAAGCAAACTCATTATTCATTGTAACTCTCAATCCAAAAGATATGAAATGGTATACAGGGATGAGATTGATAATTCATGTCTATTGATTTACTAATTGACTAGACAAAATATATGGAAATGTTGTTTTACAACAATTATTGAACCCTTTGAAAACTTGTTGGACTAAGACTTTTCAAATTATTTTGGGCGAATGTTGTCCCTATTGATACTACATTTTCTTGCTATTTTTTAAGGTTGTCATTTTTTTTTACAGATGGATTAGCCTATCATCGTCACTCAAGTGCATTTTGGAAACTAATTTCGAGAATGTATAACAAACATTATGGAAACTAGTAATAGTGTAATACAACTTGATGTCTTTTGAAAATTAGTTTCCAAAAGACACTAAGTGCATTTTTGGAAACTATTTTTCTGAATCTACGAAACACCAGAAAATAACACTTGACTAGCAGCTACACGTCACTCAAATGGGCTCAACGTGCACACTCACCCTATGGCCCAACAACTACTCACAAACAAGCAAAAAACATGAAATCAGGTGGTGCTCACATATGGATAGAGTACTCTTAGTGCAATGTATATTAAGCATTTGATCCTTTAAACAATTAATTACCATATCATATCATTTTTTTCTTTATATATAAATATAATTCATTCACAGCTGACAGCCACCATAAATCCATAATGGTCTTAGCAATGGCAACAATCTGGTATGTTGTAGGCTTGTTATCTATTAAAAATTGAGACTGTAGATGCAAATGCCTTTGGTGTTTTGATGATGATCATGATGATATGATGCAATTGATGCAAATGGGCTTTTCAAGATTAAATTCAAGACAATGCTTCAAGATTACAAGTCACAACATCAAGATGATCACTAGTAAATTAGGAAGGGAATTCCTAATTGAATTAGCAAAAGGTTTGACCAAGTAATTTTAATTAAAAAGTGTTTTTCAAAGGTTTTACTCTCTGGTAATCGATTACCAGAGGATGTAATCGATTACCAGTGGCCAAATATATAATTTATAACAGCTACTGAAATTTGAATTCGAAATTTTAGACTGTGTAATCGATTACACAATTTTAGTAATCGATTACCAGCAGTTAATAAACGTTTTAATTCAAATTTTAAAAGCTGTAATCGATTACACAATTCCTGTAATCGATTACCAGACAGGATTTTCAGAAAAATAATTCTAAGAGTCACAACTTTTCAAAGGCTTTATTCTTGACCACCAATGGTCTATATATATGTGACTTAAACACGAATTTGCTTAGAGATTTTCAGAACAACAAGTGTTTATCCTCTCAAAGAGCAAAATCATTTTATCCTCTTAAGAATTCCTTGGCCAATTCAATTGCAATTCATTAGGGAATTATTTGAGTGCTCAATCTGTAAAATTCATCTCTTTCTAGAGAGATTTATTCTTCTTCTTCTCCTCATTTTCTAAGGGATTATGAGACCGTGAGTCTCTTGTTGTAAAGGAACTCTAAACACAAGGGAAGGATTGTCCTTGTGTGTTTAGAACTTGTAAAAGGAATTTACAAGATAGTGAAACTCTCAAGCGGGTTACTTGGGGACTGGACGTAGGCACAAGGGTGTGGCCGAACCAGTATAAATCTGAGTTTGCACTTTCTCTTCCCTTAATCTCCTTTATTTATTATTGCTTTATATTCATATTCAAATTGTTTTATTTGAATCAATATTTAAGAAGATTGTCATTAAGGGAATTCATAACTTGAATAAAAAGTGAAATAGATTTTTAATTGGGGAAGTAGTTTGGAATATCTTAATTCAACCCCCTCCCCCCTTCTTAAGATATCTGAGGCCACTTGTCTAACAAGTGGTATCAGAGCTTCATTCTTGTATAAAGTTTAGAAGCTTCAAGAAAAAGATGGCCTCAGCAAATTCCTTATTTCCAGAAGGGAATTCTATCAATAGACCTCCAATCTTTAATGGAGAGGGTTACCACTACTGGAAAACCCGAATGCAAATTTTTATTGAGGCAATAGATCTAAATATCTGGGAAGCCATAGAAATAGGGCCTTATATACCCACCACAGTAGAAAGAGTTTCAATAGATGGTAGTTCATCAAGTGAAAGCATAACTATAGAAAAACCTAGAGATAGATGGTCTGAAGAGGATAGAAAACGAGTACAATACAACTTAAAAGCCAAAAACATAATTACATCTGCCCTGGGAATGGATGAATATTTCAGGGTTTCAAATTGTAAGAGTGCTAAGGAAATGTGGGACACTCTTCGATTAACACATGAAGGAACTACAGATGTTAAAAGATCTAGGATAAATGCACTAACTCATGAGTATGAATTATTTAGCATGAATGCAAATGAAAATATTCAAAGCATGCAAAAGAGATTTACACATATAGTAAATCATCTAGCAGCCTTAGGCAAAGAATTTCAAAATGAGGATCTCATAAACAAGGTGTTAAGATGTTTAAGTAGAGAATGACAACCCAAAGTAACGGCCATTACTGAGTCAAGAGATTTGTCTAATATGTCTCTTGCCACTTTGTTTGGAAAGTTGCAGGAACACGAGATGGAACTATTGAGATTACATCAACATGAAGAAAATGACAAGAAAAAGAAAGGAATTGCTCTTAAAGCATCATCCTCAATTCAAGAAGAAAGTGATCAGGATAATGATCCAGATGATGATGATGATCTAAGTCTTTTTGTAAAAAGGTTCAACAAATTTCTTAAAGTAAGAGGAAATCAGAGGCGACCCAATTTTAAACCAAAGAGAAGGACAAAAACTTCATCCTCTACTTTAAAATGCTTTGAATGTAATCAACCTGGACATCTGAGGGTTGATTGTCCCATCTTCAAGAAAAAGATGGAAAAATCTGAAAAGAAAAATCATAGTGAAAAGAAACTGAAGAAAGCATACATCACATGGGATGAAAATGATATGGAATCTTCTGAAGATTCTGAAAATGAAGAGATAAATCTCTGCCTTATGGCTAAAAGTTACGAAAGTGATGAAGAGGTAACATCTTCAAATAACCTATCTATTTCTTTTGATGAATTGCAAGATGCATTTGCTGATCTGCATAAAGAGTCAATTAAACTTGCAAAATTAGTTTCATCTTCAAAGAAAACAATTTCAAATTTAGAAAATGAAATTTCAAAATTAAACAAAGAATTAGATCTTCTTAGAAATGAAGTCTCAATTTCTAAAACAAATGAAAAAGCTAATATCTCCACTATTTCTGACAAGAAAATATCAGATTCTTGTAGTTGTTGTGATAAATATGTAAAAGAAATTAAAGAGTTGAAAAATTCACTTGCAAAATTTTCATATAGTAAAAATAATTTAGATGTTATATTAAGTAAACAAAGATATGTGTCTAATAAAAATGGACTAGGGTATAAATCTGATAAACAACAAAAGTTTCATAAAAACTTTTCCACTTCCACACAAAAATGTAATTCTAATTCTATCACTTGTTTTTACTGTGGAAGAAGAGGACATGGCATATCAACTTGCTACTTCAAGAAAAATTACAGTAACATTAAAATGATATGGGTCCCAAAAGGATCCTCTGTTTATACTAACATGCAAGGACCCTATAAAATTTGGGTACCTAAGTCAAAAACTTGATTATGCAGGTATCTTTGAGAAAGAAGTGGTACATAGATAGCGGATGCTCAAAACATATGACTGGAGATGCATCATATTTTACACATATCTCTCCAAAGAAAAGCGGGCATGTAACATATGGTGACAACAACAAAGGTAGAATCCTTGGAGTGGGTAAAATAGGTACAAATTCTTCAAACTCCATTGAAAATGTTCTACTTGTTGAAGGACTTAAGCACAGCCTGCTTAGCGTTAGTCAATTATGCGACAAAGGCTATCTAGTATCATTTGATTCTCAGAAATGTCTTATAGAACATAAGCATGACATTAATATAAAGCATGTAGGACATAGAGTCAATAATGTTTACATGATAGACTTAAGCATAAAACAAGAAAACAATCATTGCTTTCTTAGTAAAGATGATGATCCATGGTTATGGCATAAAAGAATTGCTCACATAAACATGGATCACTTAAATAAATTAATTTCAAAAGATTTAGTAGTTGGTTTGCCTAAATTGAAATTTGAAAAAGATAAATTATGTGATGCATGTCAAAAGGGCAAACAAACAAGAGTCTCATTCAAATCTAAAAATGTTGTCTCAACCACTCAACCCTTACAATTATTACATATGGATTTATTTGGTCCATCTAGAACCATGAGTTTTGGAGAAAATTACTATGCTCTAGTTATAGTTGATGATTTCTCTAGATATACTTGGACATTATTTATTACTCATAAAAGTGATTCATTCCAAGCATTTAGAAAACTTGCTAAAGTCATACAAAATAAGAAAAATCTTAAGATTGCATCCATTAGAAGTGATCATGGGGGTGAATTTGAAAACAAAGATTTTGAATTATTCTGTGATGAACATGGTATTGAACACAATTTTTCTGCACCTAGAACCCCTCAACAAAATGGAGTTGTTGAGAGGAAAAATAGGTCATTGGAAGAAATTGCTAGAACTTTATTAAATGATACTTCTCTTCCAAAGTATTTTTGGGCTGAAGCGGTCAATACTGCATGTTACATCATGAATAGGGCCTTAATAAGACCTATTTTAAAGAAAACCCCATATGAGTTATTTAATGATAGAAAACCTAATATTTCTCATCTACATGTTTTTGGTTGCAAATGCTTTGGGCTTAATAATGGTAAAGATAATCTAGGAAAATTCGATGCAAAATCTGATGAAGGTATTTTTCTTGGATATTCATTACAAAGCAAAGCATATAGGATATATAATAAAAGAACTATGAATATCGAGGAATCCATTCATGTTACCTTTGATGAATCTAATGTTATCTTGTCAAGAAAGAATATGCTAGATGATATTGCAAATTCTTTAGAACATATGAATATTCATGAACAAGATTCCAAAGGAAATGATAAAGGAAACAATGAAGATCCTCCAGAAGAAGTCAAATCCAATGATGAACTTCCAAGAGAATGGAAAGCTTCAAGAGATCATCCTCTCGACAACATTATTGGTGATATCTCAAAAGGGGTAACAACTAGACATTCTCTTAAAGATTTATGCAATAATATGGCTTTTGTATCTATGATTGAACCTAAAAATATAAAAGAAGCCATAGTAGATGATAACTGGATCATTGCCATGCAAGAAGAACTAAACCAATTTGAAAGAAACAATGTGTGGAAATTAGTAGAAAAACCTGAAAATTATCCTATCATAGGAACAAAATGGGTTTTTAGAAATAAATTAGATGAACATGGTATAATTATTAGAAATAAAGCCAGGTTAGTAGCAAAAGGGTATAATCAAGAAGAAGGAATAGACTATGAAGAAACATATGCTCCTGTTGCAAGATTAGAAGCCATTAGAATGCTTTTAGCATATGCATCCATAATGGATTTTAAACTTTATCAAATGGATGTTAAGAGTGCCTTTCTAAATGGCTTAATTCAAGAAGAGGTATATGTTGAACAACCCCCTGGTTTTGAAATTCCTGATAAACCAAACCATGTTTATAAATTACAAAAGGCTCTTTATGGTTTGAAACAAGCCCCTAGGGCGTGCTATGAACGCTTAAGCAACTTTCTTCTAGAAAAAGAATTCTCTAGAGGTAAAGTGGATACCACATTGTTCATAAAGAGAAAACATAATGATATTTTGTTGGTTCAAATATATGTTGATGATATAATTTTTGGATCCACTAATGATTCATTGTGCAAGGAGTTTTCCCTTGATATGCAAAGTGAATTTGAAATGTCAATGATGGGAGAACTAAAGTACTTTCTGGGATTACAAATCAAGCAAACTCAAGAAGGTATATTCATCAATCAATCCAAGTACTGCAAGGAATTGATCAAAAGATTTGGGATGGATAGTGCAAAACACATGTCCACACCTATGAGCACTAGTTGTTACTTAGATAAAGATGAATCTGGTCAGTCTATAGACAAAACAATATCGAGGTATGATCGGATCTCTTCTTTATTTATCTGCTAGTAGACCTGATATTATGTTTAGTGTATGCATGTGTGCTAGGTTTCAATCCAACCCCAAACAATCACATTTAAGTGCAGTAAAGAGAATCATGAGATATCTATTAGGAACAATCAATTTAGGATTATGGTATCCTAAGAATTCAACATGTAACTTAATAGGATATTCTGATTCTGATTTTGCCGGATCTAAAACTGATAGAAAAAGTACAAGTGGAACTTGTCAATTTATTGGATCGGCTCTTGTCTCATGGCATAGTAAGAAACAAAACAGTGTTGCTTTATCTACTGCTAAAGCGGAGTATATCTCTGCCGGTAGTTGTTGTGCACAGATTTTATGGATGAAGCAACAATTATCTGACTATGGCATCATTCTTGATCGCATACCTATTAAGTGTGATAATACTAGTGCCATAAATCTATCCAAAAACCCAGTTCAACACTCTAGAACTAAACATATAGAGATTAGACACCACTTTCTTAGAGATCATGTCCTAAAGGGAGATTGTGTATTAGAGTTTGTTGATACTAAGAATCAACTTGCTGATATTTTCACAAAACCTCTCCCCAAGGAAGTGTTCTTCTCTATTAGAAGAGAATTAGGTCTCTTAGATGTAAGAGATTTAGAAAAATAGGGATTGATTGGTTGATTGATTGATTGATTGATTTACTCTTATTTATTATGTGTAGATTATTTTGTTTGTTTGATCTTGTTTGAATTCTTGTTTTTATGATAGAATTTATGATTTCTTGTGTATATAATAATTGAATGATTGAATTTAATGTATTAGTAGTGAAAATTAATCATATAGGATGTATTTTTAGCATAAACGTAGATATTCTCTTAAGAAACTAGCCTAGGATAGGCTCTGGTAATCGATTACCATCCAGTGTAATCGATTACACATGAACAGGCAGCCTGTAATCGATTACAACATCCTGTAATCGATTACCAGTAGGCTTATTGGTCCTGTAATCGATTACCAATACCTGTAATCGATTACAATACGTCATCTTCTATAAATACTCACGAAATCAGAGCTGCTGCGCAGCCAAAGCCTCCTCCACGTTTTTCCTCCATACCTAAAACTTCAAATCTTCGATTCTCACTCAATTCTTCACCAAATCACGTCCCGTAAAGCCCAATCTTCTTCTTTTTCACTCCTCTTTCACTTCCACCGATCAAAATCCACAAAAACTTCATCAAATGGCAGAGCCATCGAAGAAGAGAAAGGGATCATCTTCCACCGCTGCTGCTGCTGCCCATCGCCGCCACGGCCCATCCGGAGCACCCAAAGCACCTATTCCTCCTTCTTTGTCATCTCCAAGATCATCAACATTGTTTTCATCCGATGATCAGCGTCTACGGTACCTTTCTCAGTTTTCTTCTAGAATAATCTTAGACCCTAAGTACTTAGACGTAGAATTCTTTAATGATGAAACGTTTGATTGCTATTAAGTGTTTCAAAATTCTGGTCTTGTTGATTTCATGTCATTAAAATTGTCATATTATCCTGAACTTGTAAAGGTCTTCTACTGTAATTTAAAAATTCAGGATGGTATTATTATGTCTGAGGTGCATGGTATTTCTATGGTCATTGATCAGTCACTATTCTTTTCTTTGACTCATTTACCCAGTCAAGGTGCACCTTTTGAGGGCACCATTGTTGATGACTGGAAATTCGATTATTCGAGTCATGATGCTCGTCGCATGGTCTGCAATGATCAAGCTGAAATGATCGGTAGATTGCTGGCCGGATCATTAACATTTGATAATCGCATCATGCATTATATCATTGTTAGAATTTTGCTTCCTCGGTCTTCAAATTTAGCACAGGCCTCTGAGGAGGATTTGATTCTTATGTGGGCTTTTCTTACCGGTCGTCAGATCGACTGGGCCTATTTGGTTCGGTACCGAATGCATAAGGCATTACGGGCCAATGCACCTCTTCCTTATCCACATTTGATTACTCTGTTTTTGCGTCACTTTCAAATTCCGCTTGATGATGAACCCTTTGTTCAAGTCAAGCGTTCCTTTGCAATTGGTGCTGGTGCAGTGACCTCCTTTGGGTACCGTAAAGATCGGAATGGTCAATGGCTGAAGAAGGATGCACTTCCTCCTCAAGATGAACGTACTCCTTCACCTCCTCCTCAACGCGAAGATTCCGCACTCATGAATGAAGTCCTCTCCGAATTACGGGGTCTTCGTTCTTATGTTGGTGACCGCTTCGACTCGTTAGATTCACGCTTTGCCGGTATGGACATTCGCCTCACACAGCTTGAAGAGGATGTCAGATACATTCGTCAGAGTTTCGATCTTCCACCACCACCTCCGTCTTCTTAGATTTTAGTTTCTGATTATATGTCTTTTATAAGCCGTGCATTTTGGCTATTTAGTCTCTTAGGGTTTAAATTATTATGTTAAGTACTTTGCTTATTTATCTTGTGGTATTTAAATTTCAGCCTTGTTTTTTCTGCTTTGACATTATGTGGTTGTTGACATTTTGAGTTATTTGGATTCTGGTTTGATTATTTCTTGTTTGTGAGTTTGGATGGTTATGTTTTATACTCTGATATTTATATCTTTCTACTCCATTATTATATATGTGTTGATTCCCGAGTTCTTTGGCTTTTTGATGTTGCCAAAGGGGGAGAAAAGGTTGTAGAAAAAGCTTAAGAAAAAGCTTAACAAACTTAGAAATCAAGTGGTCATAAATTCCGAAATATAGGGGGAGTAAACGCACATTTTATCTATATACAATTGTTTGTTGCTTGCTTGAATCTTGATTTCAGGTATTGTATTGTCATCATCAAAAAGGGGGAGATTGTAGATGCAAATGCCTTTGGTGTTTTGATGATGATCATGATGATATGATGCAATTGATGCAAATGGGCTTTTCAAGATTAAATTCAAGACAATGCTTCAAGATTACAAGTCACAACATCAAGATGATCACTAGTAAATTAGGAAGGGAATTCCTAATTGAATTAGCAAAAGGTTTGGCCAAGTAATTTTAATTAAAAAGTGTTTTTCAAAGGTTTTACTCTCTGGTAATCGATTACCAGAGGATGTAATCGATTACCAGTGGCCAAATATATTTTATAACAGCTACTGAAATTTGAATTCGAAATTTTAGACTGTGTAATCGATTACACAATTTTGGTAATCGATTACCAGCAGTTAATAAACGTTTTAATTCAAATTTTAAAAGCTGTAATCGATTACACAATTCCTGTAATCGATTACCAGACAGGATTTTCAGAAAAATAATTCTAAGAGTCACAACTTTTCAAAGGCTTTATTCTTGACCACCAATGGTCTATATATATGTGACTTAAACACGAATTTGCTCAGAGATTTTCAGAACAACAAGTGTTTATCCTCTCAAAGAGCAAAATCATTTTATCCTTTTAAGAATTCCTTGGCCAATTCAATTGCAATTCATTAAGGAATTATTTGAGTGCTCAATCTGTAAAATCCATCTCTTTCTAGAGAGATTTATTCTTCTTCTTCTCCTCATTTTCTAAGGGATTAAGAGACCGTGAGTCTCTTGTTGTAAAGGAACTCTAAACACAAGGGAAGGATTGTCCTTGTGTGTTTAAAACTTGTAAAAGGAATTTACAAGATAGTGGAACTCTCAAGCGGGTTGCTTGGGGACTGGACGTAGGCACAAGGGTGTGGCCGAACCAGTATAAATTTGAGTTTGCACTTTCTCTTCCCTTAATCTCCTTTATTTATTATTGCTTTATATTCATATTCAAATTGTTTTATTTGAATCAATATTTAAGAAGATTGTCATTAAGGGAATTCATAACTTGAATAAAAAGTGAAATAGATTTTTAATTGGGGAAGTAGTTTGGAATATCTTAATTTAACCCCCCCTTCTTAAGATATCTGAGGCCACTTGTCTAACAGAGACCTATCTAATATTTCATCTCAACTAAGCTCAAGTGACTTGTTCTATAGAGAGAGAGAGGGGGGAAACAAAAAATCAACTGACATCAATAATTTCAGCTGTTCAAAGTAAGTCTGTAACTATAATAAATTATTGTTGTCTGCATTGTTTTGTATTATTGATCACACGGTCTTGGATCCAATTAGATGATATTTCATTAGGGAGAAATTATTTTTAAACTAAATCAATAAAAAAATTTCTTAAAACTAAATTAAAAGTTAAAAATGACTTATTTTAAAAATAATCTCACCTTAAAAAGAAATGTTCCTTTGAATCCTTTGGATTGGTACATAACCTGACTATGACTGTTCTGATCTAATTGCATATATTCACCAACCCTCTCCTCCCATATCACTACATCTTTCATGTTCCTTCGAATCCTTTGGATTGGTACATATTTTTCTATTTTGCTTACATGTTACTTTAAAATTAAAATTTTAAAATAAAAGAAATTATTTTATGTTCTCTGTTTTGCTTACATGTTACTTCTAAATACTTTTGAATAAGTTACTCCAATAATAAATATCTAGTAACCACTTTAGCGTACTTACCAAAATGTCATCCCATACAAGAACTTTTAGAGTTTCTAGGACATCCTTCCAAGTAGTATGAACGATAGGGATTTTCTCCCGTGCCACTACCCCCAGATAACTGTGAAATTTTTCTTTATGAGGGCCAGATCCTCTACCAGTAGAAGGGTTGACGTGGACAGTTGGTCGTGGTTGATCTAAGCTTTTGGCAGTCAACCTTCGCATCCTGGTAGTTTGTCTAGTCTTCTTTTTTGTGGATTTCCTAGGAGAATCTGGTGGTGGAGGGGACCTCGAGGGTGTTGCCATGCCTGCATAGAAATAGAGAAATTAATTAAGCCAACTAAATTACCACAACATACACGTATCAAATAGTAATGAAATACAAATAATAAGAAATTTAAAATGACAATGGATAAGGTAAACAAAATGGTGTTATATACCGCATTCAAGTAGATGTATTTTCCCATAAACCTTCGTCATGATTGATATGATTTGCATATACATCATCCTCCTCATTTTCATCATTTACGGCAGGCATTTTTGTGGAAAAGGTCGGCATGTCGTTGACATCAAGGGTTGAAGCATCAATATCGGGAGAGATACCAATTGTTTTCCCCTGAAGAACAACTGACCATCTTGAGTCACTGGGATCTTCAACATAGAACACTTGTCTTGCTTGTGCTGCCAGGATGAATGGCTCGTCCTTATAACCAATCCTTTTGAAGGTCAACAAAAGTAAACCCCATTTTGTCTTGTCGGACACCCGCATTTCCATTAACCCATTGGCACTTGAAAACAGGCACTCTAAATTCACCACAATCAAGCTCCCAAATTTCCTTGATTAGTCCATAATAAGGAATGGACGCTCGAATAGGATGGTTATCTAATGCACTACTAAAGTGGTCCGAATGAGCATCAATGGTGACTCCATTGTTTTGTACAACACTGTGATCATCCTGCGATTTTGTGTAAAATGAATAATTGTTGATATCATATCCCTTCCAAGTGAGGACATTCATAGTAGGCCCAACAGCTAACATTGTTAATGTCTTAGAAGCAGTGTCAATTCCAAAAATTGTTTTTCTAAACCAATTAATGAAACTCCTATTGTGCTCCTGCAACACGCGCATCATATTCATGTTTGGGTGACAAGCTGCAACATATTCTTTGTGAGCATCTAAGTATGGTATAACTTCAGCTGTGTTGTTTAGTACATATAAATGCGCTTGTGAGACCTGTTCCCGATCCATGGTTACAACATTGAATCCTCGTGTACCCCTTCCTTGCCGGGTGGACTCGTGACGGCTTTCAGGAAGACCAACAGGTGAACCATTTTGAATGTACTCAGAACAAAACTCAATGGCTTCTTCAGCCACATACCTTTCAACAATATTTGCTTCTGGGCGATATTGATTCTTCGTATAACCTTTCAATACCTTTATGTACTGCTCAACCAGATACATCCAACGCAGATAAACGGGCCCTCACAGCTGTATTTCTCGAACTAGATGCATAACCAAGTGAACCATTATGTCAAAAAATGTAGGTGGAAAATACATCTCCAATTAACAAATGATAATGAAAGCCTCATCATTTCCCAAATCATCCAACTGCTTCGGGTCGATTACTTTGCTGCAGATGGCATTGAAGAAAAAACACAATCGAGTTATTGCAACCCTTACTTTGTCAAGCAATATACCCCGAATGGCTATAGGCAATAATTGTTGCATTAAAACGTGACAATCATGAGACTTCAACCCAACCAATTTCATATCACTCACAGATACAAGGCTCTTGATATTTGAAGAGTATCCTTGTGGGACTTTGACATTTTTCAGACAATGACAAAAGCTTTTTTTCTCAATCTTTGACATTGTATGAGATGCGGGCGGCAAATAAGTTCGAACACCTTTTGAAATTGGGTGCAACTGTTGTCGTATGCCCATCTCTACTAAATCTTGACGACATTTCAAACCATCTTTTGTCTTGCCTTTAATGTTTAGCAGTGTCCCAACTAGACTATCACATACATTTTTCTCAACATGCATAACATCTAAACAATCTCTCACATATAAATGACACCAGTAAGGCAGATAAAAGAATATATACTTTTTCTTCCAAAGCTGGTTGTGGGACCCATCCTTTTTTTTGTGTCTTCCCATATATAGTGACGATGTTCTTCACCCGATCAAAAACTTCATGACCTGACAAAGGAATCGGTGCACTATCAAACTCAGATGTGCCATTAAATGCCTTCTTCATTCGCCTGTATGGGTGAAAAGCTTTTAAAAATCTTTGATGTCTTGTATACACTGTCTTTCCATGCTTTAATTGGATGTAATTTGTGTCTTTCTCACATATAGGAAATGTGTGGTGGCCTTTGACGCTATATTCACTCAAATTCCCATATGCTGGAAAGTCGTTAATGGTGCAAAAAATCATTGCACGCAACCTGAATGTCTCCTGAGCATTCCTATCATACACATCAACCCCTTCTATCCACAATTTCCTGAGGTCTTCAATCAATGGAGCAAGATAGACATCAATGTCATTTCCTGGCTGTCTGGGACTGGCTATCATCATACACATCATTATGTACTTCCGTTTGATGCACAACCAAGGAGGAAGGTTGTAAATCATCAGCAAAACAGGCCAGGAACTGTGGTTGCAGCTCAAGTTCCCAAAAGGATTCATTCCATCGGAGGTGAGACCAACCCTTAGGTTTCTGGGATCTTGTCCAAATTCTGGATACAACTCATCAATTGACTTCCATTGAGGAGAATCAGCAGGATGACGGAGCAATCCATCTTTAATCCTCCCATCAGCATGCCATGTTAGGTTTTTTGCGTCTTGTGCATTAGCAAACAATCGCTTAAACCTTGGTATTACTGGAAGATACCAACACACTTTTGATGGACAATCTTTGTATGTGCTTGCATCAACACTGCTTTCGTCAGACTTCACTTTGTAACGTGACGCTCCACATGTAGGGCAGCTGTGCATTTCAGCAAATTGATGTCTATACAAAATACAATCATTAGGGCAAGCATGTATTTTGTGGTATTCCATACCCAAAGGGCATAATATCTTCTTTGCCTTGTAATGGTTCTTGGGTAATGTGTTATCTACAGGAAGCATATTCTTCAATAACAAAAGTAATTCGTTGAAGCTTTTGTCACTCCACCCAAATCTAGCTTTCAAATTCACTAAACCTAAGACCCCTGATAACCGTGTGTACTTTGTGCATCCCATATACAATGGAGTCGTAGAATCAGTATCTAAGTTTTCATAGTAAGGTGAATATTCTTGCCTAAAACCCTCTTGTCCAAGATCATGTAGCATGTCTTCTATACGATCACCAACTTCTTCATCAACTGGAGCAGTCGTAGGGGTTGATGACATTTGTGGTAATTCACCATGCCAAATCCATTTCGTATAATTTAGACTGATACCATCACATATAAGATGTGTTCTAATGTCATCCAAAGATTGTCGTCTTCCATTCAAACAATTAACACATGGACATAAGTATAGTCCACCAATGGGTGCTACATTATGTTTGGCAAATTGCTAGAAATCTTCAACTCCATTCTCATACTCATCACTTATGCGTGGTCTTGTCATCCAACTTCGATCCATTTTGGTGTACTGTCATAGCCCGCACATTAACCGATATGCATGTCAACCTCTCTTCTTCATAAAAAGGTGTGACCCTACCCCATTCGGAAAGACAATTTCTTACTTCATTCAAACAAACAAATTAAGACGGTTATGTTAATTTTGACAAAATTTCGGCAGCATTTCGCTTTGGTCTCCAAGTACACAACATGAAAGCGGTGACATCAATTCATGCCTATCATGTATGCACCCAGAGAACAAAGCAAGATGCATTGTTCGAAATTTAGTCAAAAATAACACAACATACTTAACTTATAAGTCAAAATGAAGTAAAAACAATTTGTCTTCCCAAACTGTCCAAATGGACAATTCAAGATTGAAAACAAAAATTAATCCAAACTGTCCATATTAATCGTTGTATTCAATCTCAAACAAGGAACTATGGCTCACTCAATGAATTACAATGTACTACTAAAGAATAGTAACATGTCAACCATTGCCTATAATACTTAAGCACATAAGTGTGAGAATCACATACATACCTTGAACGATGATAGTAAGGAAATCTTTGTTGTCGGGGATGCAACACTGAATGAGATGACAATATGTTAAATGGAAGTGTATCAACTATATTGCTATCCTTAACAGTCGCCACACGCCTTAACAGTAACACCTGCATCATAGCAAAGCTTGTAAGACCACAGTATTAGTAGTGTTGTAGGAGTGGAGAACAGCCAACCCCTTATTGTAGCCCCACAATATGAATTATTGCATGAATAAGAATGAAGCATAGAAGAAAAACACTTGATAAAAGATATCATCATCAAAATACTATAGAATATGATTTATTTAAGCAGTTTCTGCTTGAGCAACAGTGAAATTGTCTCTCGCATGTCCTAGTTCATGAAAGGGATAAAATATTTGATAAACATTAACTTACAAGCAATAGCAGGTCAAAGAAAAAATTGTTGGTGCATCATTCAAAACTTGTATATTTAGTTATATATTTTTAATTTTAGTAAATACACCGAAGTGAACTTTACATAAGTTGATCATACATATAGACAATTTATATTCAAAATAAACAGAAAAATGTATAAAAAAACACATTAAATTTACATAGGCAACATCAAATACAAAAGAAGATTAAGGACAAATACTCAAGAAGTAAAAATAAATACTAACATGTAGCAAATACACATATTCTAACTGCTCTTCGTGCGTTTAGATTTCATTTTTGTTTTTTTGTTTTAATTAAAAAAAAAGTTCCTCTTTATGCTGGCAAGGAAAGTATGCAAGTAATTGCAATGAAAGCACCTGATATAACACGACATGTATTATGACAAGTCCAAATAGTAGTTGGAGTGATTGATTATTTGTGTTGTGTGGTTGCCCACAAGATCTACCTTTTATTGTTGTTCCATCTCATTACTCTTCTTTGACTTCATTTATTGTTGTAGACACCACAGTAGTTATTATAAATAATGTTATGAGATCTATTCATTTTCTTCTTCCGAAGCATTAGTAAATGTCCCAGAACTCGGATAATATATAAATTTCTGTTACGTGCAAAGCTTTGCTGGCCCGGGGTGCCCCCTATATGTCAAAGCCAATTCCTATAAGTACAAGTAGCTTCCGAATGCATGAAAATGACTCTTAATAAGTACATTTTTGAAATTCCTAATGCTCTATATATCCTGTTGATGTGCATTGGTAAAGACAACACCCGGACAAGTGAAATGTATTCCAGATAATTACATAGCTACACTATACCTGGGACTCGGCCAATGATTTTGAATCTATTTTTGGATAGGTCTGATAGCATAACATATTAATTAATATTGCTCAAACTATAAGGGCCAATGGCTAAGACATAATAATTAAAAACAGCCAATTGCCAGACAAATTAGAGTCTTCTGATGTTTTTGGTCCTATTTTCTATTAAGAATTGGAGTTTTATTTCGACAATATACGAAATAAAGATTTACATACTTAAACCTTAGAATGGACAAACTCCATCTGAAACAGTTTGGGAGCAACAAGACAAGAAAGCTGAGGCTGATTTGCAAGTTGGAGAAGTGAGATTTCTAGTGCTACCAAAAATATACCATGCCAAACTTCAATGCCATTATGGATGACTGATTGGCTTTCAAATCATTATTATTACCATGGAAATTTGATGCATTTTTTGTGACTCCATCAATTGTGACACTAGTATAATTATTCGCCAATTAATGCAGTTTAAGAGTCACATACAGACCTCTTAGCTAATTCCTTTTATTCTATAGAAAAAAAAGGAAGAAAATATCTAGTCAAGTGCACATGTCACATGGTAAGTGGTGTAACATACACCATGTTCTTTTCCTTATGCTAGTACCACCATTAAACAATTTTAAAAGCTCAACTCTGTTTCCATGCTATTGATATGTGAATACAAACAAACCCTAAATATTTTTGTAAGTAATTTTTTAGCCTTAAGATTTGCTCTAATCATCGAAGACTCTGAGATGCATTCCACTTAAATTTTTTTGTAAAAAAAGAAAAAAGAACAATGGAATAGAAAAAGTGGTTCAAAAGAATGATGGAGACTACGAGGTGAGCTGAATGCAAATTCATATGGGGTTCTGAAGTGATAGTAGAAGTATCTAGTATAACTGAAAAGTGTTCATCATTCAACCAAGTTATTTGGCCTCGTTTTAATACATCAATTCCTGTAGATTTTTGGATGAAAAAGAGAAAAGCCTCAATGAAGCCCTAAATCACATACAACTTCTTAAGAGGGAGTTAGCATGAAAGGATGCAGAGGTAGGATTTTTAAAACATTGCTAATTATGTCTCTTGGATTGAAGTTTGTCGTAACAGATAAAGATTAATCTTTTTGGTTGCAATAGTGAAATACTATAGAATATGATTTATTTAAGCAGTTTCTGCTTGAGCAACAGTGAAATTGTCTCTCGTAGGATCCAAGAAAGCCATTCTCAATTTCCCACCATATTACCCGAAACAATTATTTTAAATAAACCCCCCATTTTCTTTTTCTTTAGTTTTCTCTTCTTTATGTATGTATATGGAGGCTTTATTTTCTGCTTTATTTTTTCCCCCTCTCTTTATTCTTTTCCTTTAAGTTGGTATTTTCGAGCTTTGGTTCTATCTTAATATTCCTTGTCTCCAGCATGGAGATTCAGCTGAGAACCTTGTCCAAAACAGTTAATTGTGGATCACAAATATTCAACATTGGCTAATACTAGCATGTTTGCATAATCCGAATCACAGAATGAAGTGTCCATACACATATAGCTGGAATTGATGCTCTGATAAAGCATGAAACTTGAAGAGGTTGACAACCTACAGAAATAGATTCTGGCTCTACAAACTATGAAAGAGTTTGTAAAAAAGTCTTATCATAATTCCTAAGCTAAGTACTGGGAAACCGATGAGCAAATCAAATAATTGCAAGACAAAGTTTCCATTCTTCAAGATGACTTTGGAGAAGGTGTTGCTATTGAAGATGATGAAGGTCATCGTTCGATGGCAGAAGCTGCTCTTAAATCATTTTAAGAGGCATTGACATAGTTTCAAGAGAAGCTAGAAAAATCAGATGATGAAACCAGAATTGAATCCAAAAGGGTAAAGGATGTGAATTCCATGTTGGGCTCTCTCATGGACAAATTCCATTATGATCAGAATAATTCTGAAAAGCCAAGGCTCCAAAGAGATTTAAAAGAAATAGAAGAAACAAAGGACTTGGAAGACATTGCCAGATTGACTCACAAGAAACAGGAGTTGGAATTTTTAAAGGAGAACATTAATTAAAGAACACTTTCAGACTAGCTCCAATTCATCACTCAACATGGCAGAAATGGCAGAGCAGATTGATGAGCTACTGAGCAAAGTAATCAGCTTGGAAACTAAAGTATCGTCCTAGAGTGGTATAATGATTGACAACAGATATTGATGAACTTCATGAGCACATTCGAACTCTGGAAAAAGACCTACTATATAATCTACAAATACTTGGATGTTAACAAAAAAGACCTACTATATAATTTCTCTTTGAACTAAAATAGTTTTCATAAAATTTTCCTTAGGTCTCACTTACGGTTAAGCCAGACCTGAATCCCATTCATGTAAAAAACTGCCAAATGGTTCGCTCAGTCTAGATAAGTTTTCTGGCACAGTTCAATTTTTAACTCATTTGAAGCTTCTCAATGTGTTATATGTACTTGAGTTCAGCTTTAGCCTCATCTTGGTTCATAAATTCATATTGGATCTTCATTGTCAATTAACCTTCACTCTTATTTGTGTAAACTCCAATATTTTAGCACTTTGAACATGATTGAACTCACTGAAGGAGGATTATACTACCTCTAGCATCGCAGGGAAATTCCTTAGACTGTTCTTCTGTTTTTACTAATACTGTAAATACACACAACAATGACTTTGCTTTTGACCCGTGTCATTTTAGGCTTCGAAATCGTTCATCTAAGGATTTTGGATAAATTTGTAGATCATATCCCTTATTTTCATTTCAATAGGACATAAGTTTGTGACTTTTGCTGTCAAAATCAAATAGTCTTGACAATTTTTCCCTGATAGTAACACTGCTATGCATATCCTAATAGAAGGAACACCAACTTATGGGAGGATAAGGAAGGAAATGAAACTCAGCTTCGACTTAGACCTAGACATGTGTTTAAAGATTGAACAAAAGCAAGGCAGATTTCTGACAGGGTTTGTCAGATTAGGATTCATTCACAGAGCGATTCTTACATAGTGAAAACAAAATGAAATATAGTACGGATAAGAAAAATATATTTAAGCATATATATATATATATATATATATATATATCAAGAATTTTGGACAAAAAAACAAATCAACTCTTTTGTTTAGTCAGAGGGTTAACCTGGTTGTTGTTTAGTGTAGGTGTTCGATATAGTTGGTCATCTGCCGTCTATAGTTGCTGCTCCTTTTATATGAGAATTAACAATTGCTTCTTACAGATTAGTAAGTTAACAGAAGAGATCTCAACAGTTTGTAAAAAAATTAATTTATAAGTTAAACCCCTGATATGTACTAACAAAGAAACCACAAAAGATTTAATATACAATTTGATTGATCATTAGAAGTACAACTTAAGTTGTTTTGGAAACCATAACTTTACAATTACACCTTTGAAAAGTAGAAAGGATCAAATTGTTAGCAAGTTGAAACTTTCATACCTCCCACTTTATAATGATCATTTTAAGGGACCAAAACAACACAATATGTGCATTATCTTCCATTGATGGGGTAAATTGAGTTTCAACATCCCTTGAAAAGGAGATTGTTAAGCCATGTGATTCTTGTAACTATTTTGCATCAACTTAACTACCAATAAAATGAACTGCAATATTTTCAGAATTGGCACACATCAAGTAATGCTTCACGGGCCATTTAAACTGGTTTTGTAGACAATTCTACTTGCACACGAACAGACAGACAAAAGAAAAATCTTAGCAGAAAGGAAAGCTACGGAAAGAAAACACAAACATAATAATAAAGAAAGACACATTTGAAGTTGGCATTGAGGTACAGTAGCAGGACAAAGCTGTTCTAAATTCCTTGAATCAGCCATCTCGTCTCTTTTTGGATTTGAGCATGTTTCCTCTCCCCCACTAACATCTTTCTTTTGGTTTTTATAGATTGGCCCTACTAGCATTTTAGTAGGATATATTGTCTGATCATAGCAGGGTTATATGTTGAGAGACTTTAATATATTTATTCACAGTCTTTTGTTTACTATATATTTGGGTAATAATTTAATTTATAAATATAATTAATTTTTTTACATAAAATAATTAATTTTAGGCTTTGGAAAATGACCTATAATCCTATATATTTATCATATCATAGCTTTTTTTAAGGAAACAAATATTAATTAAAAATATAAAGAATACTTTATCCGATATGTAGATTTGTACTGAAAAACATATATATGTAAGTAACTGCCTAACTAATTCGTTGCCCAGATTCAAGTATATAAATAACCACTTGGGTGATTGAACTCAACTCTAATATTCTCATTCCACTCTTTTCTCTCATACCCTAACTTAGGCATCATAATGCTTGCAGGTGCACCCCAACACCTTGTTCCACAATTAGATATCAAGGTCTGACGAAGATCTTCGTCATAGGACTGTATATTTGTCATTTCCACCAAACAGATTCTTTAATTTTTTTATTTTAGTAAAATAATGTTTAGCATATATATTTATTTTCATATTAATTAAGTCGGATTAAGATTTTTCAAGAATAAATATATGTAACTTTTAGTATCTTCATGTCATTCGTAAATTTATAATTCAAACTAAATTATTATTTTTTTATCAGCAAAATAACATATATTAAAAGGAGTATAAGGTTCATACTGCCTATAAGGCTTTCGTGCAAAGTATAAGGTTCATAGACCATTCGTAAAAGGAAAAAAGAAAATTAAACCCTTTGAACTTGATATTATCTAAACACCAAAACCTAAATTTTATAAAGTTCATAACATATTCCACATTTGCAATATTGCGTTTAAAAATAATGTTATTTCTATGCAACCATATAGATCAAATGAAAGCAAATCACACAACCGTCACTATGACCTTATAAATCTTTCCCTGTTAGACCATAGCACAACTAAATTGCTATTTGTGAATCATATATATGATTCCTTACTAGAAAAAGATATATCCAACTTTTTTTATTTCTCTAGGCTTGACTGCATATATATAGGGGCATTAAAGTGACAACCAACTTCAAACTAATGCAGTGAAATTTCTTATGTTCAAAGAAAAGGATAGCGAATTTGATTTTGTAGTGTCCTATTCTATAGTTGTGTCTCATTATGTTTTGATGTGTCATTGTTGCAGCATTAATTGAATTTAAAACAATGACCAACTAAATCAAACACTAATTAAACTACAGTGCTAGAACTGTGATGTTGAATTAGTATAACATATCATAAATACATAAAATATTTATATTATAATTAAAATTTTTCATGTTTGATTGGCTCATCCTAAACACATTAGTTTGTTTTTCATACACTTGAAATTATAAGATGTGTATCCTTTCAGTCGTCTATAATTTGAATTCGTGATCTCATCACTTTGTTAGTTTGGTATATATCCGATCGACGGACAGAGCATAGACAAGCTGATAATCATCTTCCCTCGAATATGTGACGAGACTCTAGTGCATGATCTAAACATAACCACCCACCATAGGCATTTAGTTATTTTGGGATAACAACTAGATTGGATATGCGAAATCATCTCAAAAACATTAGTGTTGTTCATATATGATTCACGCTCATATAATCCAGAAGCTTAACTTAGGGAAGCCAAATTACACTTTCACATTTAAATATTAACGTTTTTAAATTGGTCTCATGAATCCTAGGTATGATCCAACTACAAGAACAAAGTTCATAATAAATAAATATGTATGCAAATATAAACTATATTTTAAATTTGTAAGAACTAATTTAAATTATGATATTATAATTTGAGTTAATTCCACTTTTTTATTTTAGCCTCTAATAAAATCTTTTAACTTAGTTTTTCATTTAATTAATTTAATGTGTCAAATTAGTCATTGTCGTTAATTCCACTAATTTCTTAGATCTAATATGTTGAATTCTTGTCATGATTAAAACAATACTAGTCCTATATATTCACAAAAGTCTCACAGACGTAGAGTGCACTTGTTAATGTGTTTCCCATCATGCATGCTTTTCACTTACTAAGTATTCATTATTATGATTTGAAAGCTGAAGTGTGAAGTGTCCTGTTCCTCTACAAAAATCATGAGAAGAATCATGTATATATCTGGCATCTCCCTTTATTAAATGTAGTTACTGTTAACTACACATGAACTCTAGTTTTTTTTTTTTAAAAAAAATTAGAAACATGTCTAATTCTTTCACTGAACAAGTGATGATTATTTGGGCAGCACTGAAGCACACTACCATTTTAAACTGCGTAGTGCAAAGAGTGTTTTCCGTACACTCGCACGCCTACCATCAACAACGCCACATGCAATGTAAGTAGGAAAATCTTTATTCCTATTAGGCTATTACCCCCACATGCATTACTGGTAGAATTGCTAAAACGGGCTATCCGGCCTGACCCGGCCCGTATTTATATGTTTACACTTTTGTGGTATGGCCTAATCAGGTTAGCCTGTTTTTTCCCCCTCTAAATTTATATAAATTTAAGCGAAAAAAATAAAATAATATTGAGTGATTATATGTCTAGTGCCACTAAGACCTTATAAATCTTTCCCTGTTAGACCATAGCGCAACTAAATTGCCTTTTGTGAATCATATATATGATTCCTTACTAGAAAAAGATATATCCAACTTTTTTTATTTCTATAGGCTTGACTGCATATATATAGGGGCATTAAAGTCACGACCAACTTCAAACTAATGCAGTGAAATTTCTTATGTTCAAAGAAAAGGATAGCGAATTTGATTTTGTAGTGTCCTATTCAAACTAATGCAGTGAAATTTCTTATTCTCAATAATTTAGTTTTCAAGACCAGCAAAAATATCAGCAGAGCTGGCAATAAAAGTAACATACCTAGTTTCACACAATATAAATCTCACACCAAGGGGAAAGACTGAATGAAATTCACAACCATTAAATGAGCTATAAGCCACTAAAACTTAAAGGGGAAAAGAAGTGAAAATTTGAAGTGCACAGTGATTAAGGTTTTTAGCTCAAGCATTTATTCATAAGAACAAATAGAATCACCTATGACAAATATGAAGACTTCTAACACTCAGTTTGGTAACCTGAGCTTCACCAAGTAAACTTAACAAATAATGAGCAAGGACCAGACTATACGTTATATATATAAATGGACTTTGTATTTCTTAAAAAATCAATTAGACCTCAGTTTTCAGTCTGCTAAAAACAATATAATTTCTTTTTTGTTTATCTAGATACCTAGGATTGGACCACAGAACAATTCCTGGGAAGGACTCAATTAGATCCCCAATCCTAAACTCACAACAACTACTTTTCTTACTAACCTTGATACGTATTATATCAATATAGCCAAAAGCAAAAATAGACAAGATTTAATGTAGTCCAAACATATTGATATTTTCCCTCCTGTACAGTGCTAATGGAAATTTTCTGGGACCATGACATCACAATGGATTTGGCTGCTTCAATTGATAAGGGACATGTTCAAAAGTTTACTAGAGTAGTGAAGGAGTTTAATAGCATAACCCCATTGGTATACTTCTATATACAAATAAGAGAGCTTTCACAAGGTGACCCTATTAATTATCAACCTAATAAGTGCAGTATCGTAACAGATTATTTCTAGGAATAAATGTTGTTCTTAAAACATTCACTCAAAAAGCTATTATTTCTTCAAAACAAGCTAACAAAACACGCACTAACTCCAATTAGAACAAACAAAACAATTTGTATTACCTTTTCAATTTAGAGGCAGATTGCGGTGTCTTCATAGCGTTAGGCCTTTTGGTGGATGATTTCTCTACATAGTGTTAGATTCATTGAGCAGTGAAAAACAAAATAGGGACTGAAAGCAATTAACAGTAGAAATACAACAACCGAGAAAAAAAAAATCACTTTCGTATTGAAATTTTCAAAACCATGGCATTGAACAAGAAATTAGGTTTGGGGAGAAATCGAACAAGACAGAGGATGATTTTCAAAGTGAAGTGAGGCTTATGTGCAAAATGTTCCCTAATTTCTGAGTAAGAAGAACATTTAGGGGCAAGTGGTAACGAGAAAAAACAACTCACCAGTGACGACGGCGTTGGGGTGATACTCCGGCGAAAGGCGGCGAGGGAGCTGAGGCTAGGGTTCCACGACAGCGACGGGGGAGGTTCTTTGAACCTTTAAAAGGTTATGTCAGTCACTTTGCGGCGGAAAGAAAGTATGTATATAGAAGCTAGAGGCAAGGTTTCAGCGCAAAAGGGCAAGAGGTAAGCAACAGGTGCTGACAAGTTAGAAGCTACAAGCAAGGTTTGAGCGCGAAAGGGCAAGAGGTTTGAAAGGGTTACAAGCGAGACTAGGGTTAAAGAGAGTTCAATGCGAAAGGGGAAATAAGTGAGGTTCAGTGCGAAAGGCGAAAGAGGTGAGGAAGCGTGAAAGGATTTATTTTAACCCAAACAAATTAAGACGATTTTTATATTAAACCCGTCATAAAATTAATTGAAAAAGCACATTCTAAGGCAATTTTAATTAACCGTCTTAGATTTAATATCATAAAATCCTATTATTGTTCAAATAATTACAAAAAAGCCACCGCACATCTTTTTAAGGCAGTTCCCCAACAACCGTCGTAGTGTTTGTGTCGTAAAACGCCATTTTTCTAGTAGTGCATATGTTTTGTGTCTTGTTTATTGAGATGTTCTACGAGTTGCCTGCTATATATTGTTACTAATTGGTTCACCGCTTCCCATTGTCACTGTATGTTTTGTGTGTGGATGCCAATAGTAATGTCGTTGCTCAATCTCAAAATTCTTCCGTATCTTATGTTTCTGGTCAAAACATGGCCTAGGATTTGTTATGTAAAGTCCACTGAAACGAACCCTTAAATGAGCCCAAAGTGCCACAGTTTGCAGCAGTAGCTACTCACTTGAGCTTACGTATGTAGTGGAGACTAGGGAAGGACGACAGTTATCAGATTCACGTCTCTAACCGCAAGCCCTTTTGTGCAATTATGCTAGCTTCAATCAATCCCATCATCACCAGAATATAGTAATACACTGTTTCCATGCATTTATATTCATGAATCTTCTTCGATCTCCAAATTTCAAGATATATTAAAAACAAAAACTAAAGTTGTTAGGACTTAAGGAGTGGGTCATATATAAACTCCCAGACAAAAAAACAAAACAAAAATAAGCATGGGTCTTACAATGTCACAAGCGATCATCTCTACATTGCGTACATGTCACGCTTTTCCACCATTCAACGTCACCTTCCCAACTTTGGTAAAAGTGAATCTACTTGGTATGGGCCTCATACTAAACAAGAATAAACCAAGTCAGATCACTGGTCACACAATCATAACTACTTTAATTTGTAAAACACAATAACAGTAACTCAAAATGAATAGACCTCTGGAGGATAAAATTTGGGTCCAAGGTTGTGTGTTAACTCGTCTGGTTCAACTCACCCTGAGTCAATTAACTAATGGTTTGCCTCGTGTCCCTATGGGTTCAAGACTCTAGACATCAAACTGAAGGTGGCCTTCGTGGGTCCCATCCTCCTCAACGACGCCATCACGTGCAGAGATTTAGACGTGGTTAGGAATTTGATTAAACGACAGTGTTCCATGCTCACAGATTTGTCACCCACCCAAGTCAAGACTCTTTGGAAATTGCCTCAAGGCGGCAAAGACTAAAATCAGAGGGTTTTTGTTGCGGACATGGAGAGGAGACAATTGATGGTGATGGTTTCTTGGTTCACGATTGGAGCTAACCGGAAAAAGGAAGGGAAAAAAATGTTAGGATTCATGAAAAAAAGAGAAAGAGAGAACCAAAGGAGATAGTTGGAGAGTAAGAAACGAGAGAGTCAGAGAGTGGGAGGGAGAGTGAGAAACAAGAGAGGATAGGGAGAGGGAAAAATGAGAGAGGAGGGGGAGAGTTAAAAATTAAAAATATTACCTTCTAAGACGGTTTTCGCGAAATTGTCGTAGAACAGTAGTTTCTAAGATGGTTTTTATAAAACCTGATTTTTATAAAACCATCTTCGTTGAACAATCTTGTATTGACAAAATTGTCACCATGTGACATTCTAAGACGGTTTCGCATAACCGTCTTAGAATGTGCATCGTAAAAAAAAAATTTTTTAGCAATGAACACATAAATATGATATATATATATATATATATATATATATATATATATATATATATATATATATATATATATATATATATATATATATATATATATATATATATATATATATATTATTGTTGTTCATCATGTATTGATAAACATTAGGATAGACTTGACTTGCTTTTGTTGTTGCCGTTATGTTTAAATATCATTGGTCTATTTAATTGAATGAAAAGTTTATTTTTTAAAATATATTATGAGCTTGAAGATGATTTTCCAAATTTTCAAACAACATTTTATTCTTTTTAGCATAATCTTTATGTATTGACAATCAGAATGTTTTAAAACAAAAAGCCTATTTTCTATAATACCAAAACTACAACTATGTGGAGGAAAATTTAAACCTTAGTGCCTTACTTATTGTGTTTACCACATAATTTAATTTTTGATTGCATTTCAATTGTTGACTATCATGATTTATTAGGCTTCTTTTTTGCTTGTATACTAGTGTAAAGAGAGAAGTTACCAAATCATATGACTGATGATCAATTATGTGATCTAATTAATGATCACATAACTTGTTGATTTTCATTTAGAGAATTTTTTTATGCACAAATCAAATCACATAACTCTTTTTATTGGTTTTATCGCCTACATGCACCTATAGAAAACAAGACTCAACTTGATATTACGTTGTACTATCTAAGCCAACGAGAGTATATTCTACGTGAAGTGCTTTTGGAATTATCACTACTACACAAAATAGATCTTTGTCTTAATGATGTTGATACAAACACTACCAGAAAAAATATTTTTTACAACAACAAAATGACAACAGTTCCTCGAGAACCGTCTTAGTATGTAACGCAGTGACAATTTTGTAAATATGAGATCTTAGAAACTATCATTCCATGTCGGTTTTGTGAAAACCTCCTTAAAAGACCGTCTTAGAAGGGAGTATGTTTTTAATTTTTATATCTCCCTCTCGCGCGCTTAAACGTTTGCTCTCCCTCTCATTTTCCGTAAGTGGGAGCCACAGAGACCTCTCACTATCACTCTTTCCCTTTTAGATCCCTCTTTCACCGGTTGTGGTTTTTGGTGCTACACAACCAAAACCAGGTATTCAGATCCCTCTTTCCCTTTCAGATCTGAATGCGTATCGTCCCTCCCATAGCTTCAAAGAGCATCCTTAAGAAGCTCAAGGACTTGTAGAAAGACCCACCAACTTCTTGTAGCATTGGTACCCCTTATTTAGCGGTTATGGTGCTTCTTGTAACATCCCATTTTTTCATAAACTAATTTAAAAAAAAAATTGTTGTTTATAAATAAATATAGTTTTAGAAAATGATAAGGTTTTTATAATTAAATAAATAAGAATAAATAACTTTATTAATTAAAATAATGGTTTGAGAGAAAATAAAAAGGATATTTTATTTATTATTTGATAGAGAATAAAATAGAGTTTCTTTTTATAAAATAATAAAAATAAATAAATATAGTAAATAATAAGTTGTTAATTATAAATAAAAACGTGTTAGGTCAGTTTTCATACTAATGATGATGTCTCATCTTTCTCAAAGTTTTGTTTTTTCCCTCACCTCCTCTCAAAATCCACTCTTTTTCCCGCAGACCACCAAACCTGTCTTAGAAAAATGACGATCTCAAACCCATTCACCGTTGGATCATCGTGAAATTTAAGCACATGGTTCGCAACTCAATTCTGAGCAATCTCACCGTCTGAGCTGAGAGAAATATCATTTGCATTGTAACTTTTCCTTTCCCGTAGAAACCCAGAGCTGTCTCGGTAAAACTATGATCCCAAACTCGTTATTCGTCGGATTGTCGTAAAATTTTGATATGTGATTCGAGATTCATTTCTGCACGTCTTTACCGTTGGGATTTTTAAATAATGTCTGTGAAGGGAGAAAGATGTATCGCACGTAGGACCATGGAATGAAAGCTTCAATCCCTTCTCCTTCTCTCTAATGTTTGGGAACCCTAACAGAGCAACCAGAGGAGGAGCTCTATAGAGCACCAGAAATACGACAATTGATAATGGAGAATGCTTGAGCGACTACATCGAGGTAAGGGATGAGTTATTCACAATTGGGGATTAGTTTGAACATGTGTAGGGATCCTTAGAGTATCAATTGGAATGAGTTTTGGAGTATTTCCGTAATTTTTATTTTATCCTTATAATTATAACTGTGAATTATATATGTTTGATGAACCAGTTGATGTCCTAATGAGAAATTGCTGTGAAATTGATGTGCTCTTGTATTGAGTGTGAACCCTTAAAAAAATTGAGCTCTTTTTATTAACGTGAATTATATTGTAAATAATATTATTCAATGACTTATTTTATACAAATTATCATCTTGTTCTAATTTTTTCCACGACAATGATTAACATGTAATGTGTATATATTTATTGTAATACTAAAATAATAAATTAAAGAAAGTTGTAAAGTTAATGCCTAGTAGTAATTTCTTTTGATGTAATATTAAATTAATTGTTATAAAAACTCTTTTGATTAAAAATCATATAGCTCAATTTACTATATATATATATGTTTTGTGTCATACAAATATGATTACTGTGTGATGTGTTTATGAGTTATGAGGTGTAATAAATTATTATAATGACATTATAATATTATTATGGAGATTGAGTAGTACAAAGTGGAATGGGTCAATTTGCTAGATACATGTAAACATGAGATGATTGATTGTGACATTATGAGATGTTAAATTGTGAGCATGATATTTGGTTGTGAATAAGTGTGTGTGTTTAACACTTATGTGACAATAATTATGTTGTGAGTTGTGAATTATACAATAACTCGACCAGTGTTGATATTCAGAAAAGTGTTGATGCACAGTGTTAAAAAGGAAGTATAAGTTTCCTATTTAGGAATCAGTGTTAAATTATAACGCAATGTGTTAAACATATTTGAAACACGAGTGTGAGGTCGTGGGTATTGTATAATTCATGAGCAGTGTTTATAAATGAAATATGTGATGAATTGTGGAATAACATGTTGCTTTGAGATTATAGTATTATTATTGAGATTGAGTATAAGTGCAAAGTTGAACATGTGTTAATTTGTGAGATACATGTAAACATGTGATGGTGGATTGTGACATTATGATATGTGAAATTGTGAATGAGTTTTGGTTGTGAATTAGTGTATGGTTAACTCTGGATGTGACATTACTTGTGTTGTAAGTTGTAAATTGTACAATAACCCGACCAGTGTTATCTTGAGAAAAGTGTTGATGTGCAGTGTTAAAGAGAAAGTGTAGGTTTCCTATTTAGGAACCAGTGTTAAATTGTAGCGCAATTGTGTTAAACGTGTTTGAAACACAAGTGTGAGGTCTTGGGTTTTTTATAATTCATGAGCAGTGTTTGCATGCAAAAAATTATTTTAGGGGTTGGACCTGAATCAGGAAGGAGAGGTCCTGACGGACTCTTCGGAGTGTAGGCCTTGGGGGTCACCCGGTTTGAGTGCTCCTTTAAGCTTGTGCTGATCCTATATGGTTGGAGCATTCTCGCAAAACAACATGATCCTGATTGGTCTCCCTATGATTTTACTTGGTGAGAGTGACCTGACATACCCATTTTGTGGTGTGTCTTGTTATGTATTCCTAAGCGCCCCAGGGTGATTTTTCACTGACATGGTACCACATTGCATATAGGCTTGAGTCTTAGCATAACTGTTGCATATACTTGTTAATTGTTTATTATGAAATTGATGTGTTATTATGTCTTGATCGAAGTGTGTGATTCATGTGTAATGTGATTGATGATTCAAAAGTGAATTTTAAATGACAAAGTGGTGGAATTACGTGAGTCATGTTTAAGTAAGTTATATCTCATTTATATGATATGTATATCTAGTTGTCTTGTTTCTCTATTAGTTAGAAATATGATAACTCACTCCCTGTGTGTTGTTTGTTTTTGGATCCTGTGATGATCTTGAACTTTGTGTTCGGGAGAGCAGATGACTAGGTGAATTGCTTTAAGAAACATTGTGCTGAAGGACGTCGGGACACAATGCTCTGATAGGATGTGACATTGGGGCATAAGTTCTATATTAATTGCATGATGTTAGTCTATTTTATTTTACCTCTCTAATTTAACAAAACACTTTTTGTAAATTTTTATGGCCTTGTTTTGAACCGAATATATTTTTAATAAGTTTTATTTGGTAATAGTCAAGTGAATGTGAACCTTTTACCCACGTGAATTTGTTTACCAATATTTTATATATTTTAGTTATTTATATATATGTCGGGGTAGAGGGTATCACACTTCCCTACCAAGTTTTATTTTTTCCACTTCCAATCCCTAATTTATTGCCATTACTTTCCCCTTTTCAAAACCAGTTCATTTCGCTTACCAATGTTCCCAAAATCGAAACAAAAGCTTCCCCATTTTGCTTCATCGTGCGAATAAGTTCCACCCAACCCTAAGTCAAAAACTTGAATGTTCGTTGTTCGAAATTAGACTCTAATTACAGAAGAAAAGACATGGCCACAAGAACAGTTGCCAAAGACATAATCACTCTTCACGGTTCCACAACAATCGTTAACGAGTTCTTCGGTATTCATATCCTTTTTCTATTTTCTCGCTTGCCTCCGATTTCTTTGATTTTTGCATACCTTTGTATTTTTTGTGAACTTTTGCTTGATTTTTTTTGGTGAATTTTTCAAACCAGGATATGTTGTTAACAGGTTTGATCCTTGTATCCTGCATTTTTTATTTTTTTTTAATTTATTTTGGGCCTTATTTTTTGCATTGCAATCATGCATGTGGCCGGAAAAGTTGTGATATTTATAAGTATTTTAATATGGGAATTTGATCAGCATTCTCTACAACCGTGGAGTTTATCTAGAAGAAAGCTTTGTAAAAGTTAAGAAATATGGCCTCCCCATGTTTCCAACGGAAGATGAAGGTATCTTTTGTAGAAGCAAATATGTCATGAAGTTTTGATGATGCCAAAGAAATGCGCTTCTCATGTTTGATCCAAGACAATACTTCAAGAAATCCAAGATAAATGATGAATCTAGTCTCTAAAGTCTTAGAAAGAGTTTCTAAATTGATGATGCACAAGTTATGGGCAAAGGAATTTTTTTTTTCAAAAGTTTTTAAGAATTCATGAAAGTGGTATTTACTCTTTGGTAGGCTGGTAATCGATTACCAGTGGCCAAAATGCTTTCTGAAATGTTTCTAAATATTTTTGAAAGCTTGTAATCGATTACACAAGGCTTGTAATCGATTACTATAAGTTTTTAATGTTTTAAAATAGTCTTTAGAAATTTGAATTTAAATTTCAAAGTCTGTAATCGATTACAGAGTGTATGTAATCGATTACTAGAGTTAAAATTCAAATTTCAAATGTGAAGAGTCACAACTCTTCAGAAAACAACTGTGTAATCGATTACACCATTTTGGAAATTGATTACCAGTGAGGAATTTTTGAAAATAACTCTCAACAGTCACATCTTTTCAAATAATTTTGAATGGCCATCAAAGGCCTATATATAGGTGACTTGGGACACGAATTTCCTCAGAGTTTTTACTGAACAGAAAAAAGTCTTATCCTCTCAAAAATTAAATTGTCTTACCCTCTAAAAAATTCCTTGGCCAAAACACTTGCAAATTCAATAAAGAATCATTGAGTGATCTTCATTGTATTATCTTTCTCTTAAAAGAGAGAACTCTTCTTCTTCCTTTTCTTATTCAAAGAGAATTGGTTAAGGGACCGAAAGTCTCTTGTTGTAAGGTTATCTGAACACAAAGGAAGGGTTGTCCTTGTGTGGTTCAGACATTGTAAAAGAAATTTTATAAGATAGTGAAAACCTCAAACGGGTTGCTTGGGGACTGGATGCAGGCACAAGACATGGCCGAACCAGTATAAATTGAGTTTGCACTTTCTCTTCCCTTAAACTTCTTTTAGTTATTGTTATTTGTCTTTTGCATTAAAGAAGTTTATTTTGAATTGTCTTTTTAGTAATTCATAATAAGGGTACATTGAAAATTTTGAAAAGGAGAGTTAAAATTTTAATTGAGGAAATAGTCTTTGATATCTTAATTCAACCGCCCTTCTTAAGATATCTGAGACCACTTGTCTAACATCTTTTCTAGCAAATCTAACCGCTCAGCTCTCTGGTAACTAACATCTCTAATTGGTTTCTTCGGTCGAGCTTCTTTTTTCATCTCTTGGAAGCTATAGAGAAATGACAATAAGTTATTGTTTAGTTGGAAATTATTGTTTCAGATTAATTTATTCATAGTATAAAAGTTCAATTTAAGAAATGGTTTTGAATTTGTTATCATTTTTCCCAAAATGTTTTGATTTTGAACGTGTCACGCTCTAAGTTTGCATGGCATATTTTCTTTAACTGAGTCAATTTTGCATAATAAACCCTTTCTTCATTCCTCTGCTTTACCAACCCAACCCTTGTTCTTGTGTGTATGACGGAGGGAGTTTGTTTTTCTCAGCTGATATATATGGCGCTTGATCACTCCATTATAAGCAAAACGATGTGGTACAACGTCATATTATGGATGATGGTGTTGCTGGTGAGAATGCACGGTGCAGCCACAAGACCAAACCAGAAGGAGTGGGACTCAGTCATAAAGTTACCGACCGAACCGGTGGATGCTGACTCGGATGAAGTGGGAACATGATGGGCGATTCTCGTGGCTGGTTCAAACGGCTATGGAAACTACAGGCATCAAGTAAGTTAATTTGGTGCCGGTGTTTTTATTTTTTTGGATTGGTTCAAAGACCAAGGTGTCTCCTTTTATTTATTTTCTAAAATTAATTAATTAGTTTTATGTTTTGAGTTGCTCTGTGTTTTTTATTAAAGGTTTGGTTTATGGATGTTGTGATGAATTGAATTAAATTAAAAACAGGCAAATGTGTGCCATGCGTACTAGTTGCTAATAAAAGATGGACTAAAAGAAGAGAACATAGTGGTGTTTATGTACGATGACATAGCTACCAACGAGTTGAATCCTACACATGGAGTCATCATCAACCACCTTGAGGGAGAAGATCTGTATGCTGGTGTTCCTAAGGCAAGTTTTTTTTTTTTTTTTGGTTGATTCTCTAACGTATAATTTAAGCTAACAAAATTAAGTGCTTAAAGAGGGATTTCCTTAGCTGCTAATTAATTCTGCTAGCATCGCATGTCATTCTTTCTTATTTTTGGCTACTCTTTTTTCTTTTCTTTTTTGAAAATAAAGTGGTGCAACATGTCTATTCGGGAACGTGCGATTTAGACTTTTTTATGTTTTTGAAGTAGAGTAATTATATATCAACGTTAATTTCTCACAACATCCTTTGAACAAGGATAAAAATAGGAAGAAAATAGAGAGGTATGTGAAATAAAATGGACAATGCAATGGAAAGACAAAACGGTTTGGGATAATTTAGATCATGAGAAAGAGTTGTCATTCCTTGAGCATCTCATCTCTTGCTGCTACAATTTTTGTTTATAGCTAACGTGCCACCTCTCCCTTGTTCAGATCAATGATGCTAGTTTTTCCTTTTCCCCTTGCTCATCTCAAATTCTGTGGGTCCAACCCAGATTGCCTTGTTCTGATTTTGCTCCTTTAAAGACTAAAGTGAAAGTTATACCCATTGATTAGAAAATCAAAGGTTAAGACTTGAGAGATTTAAATAGCTACGTATTTTATTAAACATTTGTATGCATTTAATCATGATCTGGCAATTGATTTTTTCAATCAAATAACTCATCACTTTACTCTTTAAAGTAAGTCCTTCACTTGGCAACTTCCTTTTGTTCACGACACAACTCTAAAGCCTTCGAATTTATATTTTTTAGTTTCTCTACCAATTTACTAAATAATTCTTCTTCACTTTCTCATGCCTGTAATACCTGGAGGGGGAGTGCATCTTATGTTTGGTATAATTTCCCTTCTGTCTTGATTTTCTTTGTGCTAGGTTGTCATTCATTATGGTTATTTACTATGCTGGACTACTGGTCTATGTTGAATGTCTATACTATCACATACTCCAAGTTGCATCTTCTTTTTATATTATTTTGGTCTCTCGGTTTGATAATTATGTTTTGCAGACTTTGATATACTTTTATGAGCCAATAGAACTGGAACAATATCAACTTATTGAAGGAAAAGTGACATTATCACAAAGCCAAGGAAACCACCGGAATTTGAATATTGAACTTGTATATGTGTGAGTCTGAATAATGTCCTTCTACCCTTATGCTTGTTAATGTAAATTTTTTTGCACTCTAACAACATTCCCTAACATTGTAGTACATGAGGTCAATCATATGTCAAAGTGTATGTTATGTGAAAGTGTCTGACAACATTCCTTGATGGAGTCTGTTATGGAGCAACTAAGGAGAGTTGTAAGTGGATAAACAATGACCTATTAGAACTGTTACTTGATATTTTTTTATCACTCAGAATAAAACTAAGGACAGAGACAAAAAAAACTAAGGACGGAGACAAAGAACTAGCTTGTTACGTGATGGATTCCTTAATCATCCGTCAGTAACAAAGAAAAACATATCAGCAGGGTGTAGGGCAGCTTGTAAGATATGCCAACCATAGTCCAAGGAGTTGTCTTTCTTTGCTAGGAAATCAGAGCATGCATTTCCATTGTTACTTGATTTATAGAATAGGCAAATGTAAACTTCACATTTAATTAAGAAAACCAACCACCATTGAATTATATGGAAATTGAGATTAGTTTATATTATATGATTATTTTGGGTAAAAGTAACTAAAAGTTTAAAATTTAGTTGAAAGTTAAAAACTTAGCTAGTAACTAAAAAGTGATAAGCTAGTTTTGTTGAATTAAAAGTAAAGTTTTCTTAGCTAGTTTCTAAATTATTTTTAATAGTTGACAAATTTAGATTTTCTTTTGATCTAGATATTGGGCTTGATATTTTATGAAGGCAAACGACCAGTTACACAGATGGTTTGAAGACAACAATGCATTTGAGTGTGCCATTAATAGGGAGTATGTCTGTGACCCAATATGAACGAATATCATCCATAGGATATTGCATTCCATATCTATATATCACATAACTATTATGTCCTTCCTTCTCTGATTTATAGGTGGATTTTATTACCATGTGGAGATGAAGCAGGTCCTACGAAACCTATATGCCTAAGTCAAGATGAGATTAAGCCCTGCACAATTGGGTATGCCTTCAGTTGCTCCTACTTACAATGCAGTTACATAATCACATATTCTGATATTGTATCTATTATGCAACACAGTAAAACGAAAAGAAAATTACAAGAAAAAAATAAAAAGAATGTTAAATTGCAAGAATGAAAAATGTATTTAAATCAAAAATATATATAAAAAGAAATTAATTCCTTTAATAGATTTAAGTTTTTTGATACTTGAGCTTTGGACTAAGATACATGATTCCTTAAAACAGATGGAATCCAAAGTTTTGCTAGGAGCATAGGAAAGGGAAACATTGTTACAAAATTATACAGAGGTCTGATCATAGACAGATCAATTCTTGCTTGATATGGTACCTAGTTAGTAGTAATGCATCGCGTCAATATATATTAGGTGAATAGCTATTCATGTATATTAATATGATACACATGCATTACAGCGTGTCTTGTCCAACTTTGCAGTGGTATATATGCAAATAATAGTCAACATTAATGATATTTGTATATTATTTTTTAATTATATTTTCAACTAATAAAAAAGAATAAAATACAATTTAATATTTTTTTACCACATAATATATTAAATGAAAGATAGTACAATAATATGAAGGTAAAATACTTAACACATTAATAATATAAAATAATTTTATAGTTATTTTATAATAAGTTATCATGATAAATTTATTAATTTTTTATATTAATTACTTAATTTAAAATTCATACATGATATAACACTACGTCTAAGAACATCTTATTTTTTTTACTAATAATATTTTATGTTTGGATGAGTGTTTGTAAAATAGATTTTAATTAAAATTTATTTTAAGTGAAATAATTTATATTTAGATGCTTTTAAACTTAAAAAATTGTTATAAAAATTAATATAAATTTTTAACTCAAAACAAAAACTATTTCCTATCACTTTTAGTGCATGTGAGGGAAGTTCCACCTAGAAGGAAATTTCAAATTATAACTTCTACCTTCTTTATTTATATTTGATACAATTTTATTAGATAACATGCCTACATAATTATAACTATATTGTTTAAGACTTTCTATTATGCTTGTTTCAGGGACAATATTTTTTGTTCCTTTTTTTTTTCGTATCTATTAGCATGCACACAGTATATGAAATAACATGTGGTTACAATAGAAATTTGAGATTGATGGTAAAAAAAATGTATATGAAATTTTTAATTTTTTTTAAAAAAAACACATTTTAATACGGTTCTCTGAAAAATCGTCTTAGAATGTCTACATTCTAAGTTGGTTTTTTGAGAAAACTATCTTAGAATCCTTAAAATATATTTTTTTTTAAAAATACATTCTAAGACGGGTTTTTGAGTTTCTAAGTTTCTCAAAAATCCGTCTTAGAATTCTCAATATATTTCATTTAAAAAAAATACATTCTAAGACGGTTTTTAGAAAATCGTCTTAAAAATGTACAATTCTAAACGATTTTTAGCTAAGAACCATCATAGAATGATATATTTTTTAAGACAGTTTTCTATGAAACTGTCGTAGAAAGTGATGACTTTGTACGACGTTGGCTACAATGATTGTTAATAACCATGGTAGAATGCCCAAATCAACCGACGGAGAAGCTACTTTTTGTAGTAGTGAAAATGAGATAATTTTTTTTTTATCAAGACAAGTGGGTACTGGTAGAATAATCCATATAGTTATAGAATTGTGAAGTCGTTGGGTGGGTATATTGTAGCTGAGTGAAAAATAAGGTTTTTTTTTAAATTATAGATCTGCAACCCTAGCTTGTAGTGCTTCAAGCACATCTTGGGATTTTCATGGTATGCATAGGTATGGAATTAGGAAGAAAGGCAGAGAAATCAGATCACTTGTTTTTTTTTCTTGCCCAAAATCTTATCAGCTTTGGTTTTCTATTTATGCTTGGCTTGGTGTTTCTGTTGCTCTACCAAATGATTGAATTGTCTATCATGTACAATACATGTTAGTCGTTATTTACGACTAACTTTTGTATTCAATAGTTGCATGAAATTAGCATCTTTCTCCCAATTTATGGTTCTTTTTGTAGGAATTGTGCATATTTTCATGTTTATTTTGATTTTACACAGTAGATACTCCCATTTTGTGAATTAATGTTGAACCCATTTCAGTTTAAGGCCAAAAGAAGAGAAGGTCAAGCAGTTGGTGTCTCGCTAAGCGTGGCATATGCGCTTAGCGAGTGTCATCCGCTAAGCGAGACACTCAGCTCGATTAGCATGATGAGAAACCCTAGAAGAGGATCAACCAGAGATGTGCTCGCCCAGCGAGTCGTTTGTCTCTTCTCGCGCTCAGCGCCCTCAGCTCGCTAAGTCAAATTTCACTAACTCGCGCTTAGCAAGCCAATCACACTAAGCGAGCCTTTAGAATCTGAAACGTCAAGGAGCCTTTAAAACACTGAAGTTGGCGGAAACTAAAGAGGGGAGTCAAAAAACAGAGCAAGAGAAGAAGTTAGAGCGACAAACCACCAGCCTCCAAGAGAGTCTAGGTTAGAGGGGTGAGATTAGGGTTCTAGAGGTTGAAGGAGACATCCTTAACCATTCTCAACCATTTTTTCCCTAAAAATATGTACTTTGTGCTAAACAGTCCATTGCTTGTAATGGAAGGCTAAATCTCTTGTTGGGGAGTTCTGCTGAACCTTTGATGTAATACTCTTTTACTATCTATTTAATGATGTTCTTATGTGTTCATTGCTTCTATCTATGCTTAATTTTACATGTTTGTGGCTTGATCACCCATTTGTATGTATAGTTACAATTTTTAGCATTGGGAAGTGCTTTAAAGCCTTAGAACTTGATAGAGCAAGCTAGAAAATTGTATGTCTAGGAATGGAATGCAGTAATTTAGTCTTTATTATGTTGAAATCTTAATGCAACTCATTTAAACTAAGTTTGTTGAGGGATCAAGGACGAGGTTTAAATAGAGTTAGGCTCATTCACTTAAGAGATCTTGGTTTGGGTAATTTTTCAGCATAAGAACACTAAAACAACGTTAAATAGAGAAAAGCCTTTAGCAATATCAAAGCAATTTCAGTAGAATGACCCAATGCTTTTTAATTGACTATTTTTACTTCTTAACTTCTAGATATTTTAGTTTGTAGTTAATTAGATTTTCATATAAAAACCCCATTTAATATTTACTTGCTTTAAACAAATGTTTGCTCATTGAACACATATTTTCTAAATGAAACAAGTTCCCTGTGATTCGATACTCGATTCTTACCGTTTTATATTACTTACATGACTCGGTATACTTTCCAATTAGGCTTGTCGAAGAGCGAACAAAGTGAATATTTTCAACACAGTGAAGATTGCCGGTGTGCCAGAAGATGTAGTGAGGCTTAGTTTATTTTCATTTTCCTTGGATGGAGAAGTCAAGAGGTGGCTGCACTCTTTTAAGGGAAACAGTTTGTAGACTTGGGAGGAGGTTGTAGAGAAGTTTCTGAAGAAGTATTTTCCTAAGTCTAAGACAGCTGAAGGCAAGGCAGCTATCTCTTCATTCCATCAATTCCCAAATGAATCCTTGAGTGAAGCGCTTGAGAGATTCTGTAGCTTGCTGCGGAAAACACCAACTCATGGATTCTTCGAGCCAATTCAGCTAAACATTTTTATAGATGGGTTGAGGCCACAGTCCAAGCAGTTATTGGATGCTTCTGTTGGAGGGAAAATTAAATTGAAGACCCCTGAAGAAGCTATGGAACTGATAGAAAATATGGCTGCTAGTGATCATGCTATTTTGCGTGATCGGGCTCATGTGCCTACAAAGAGGAGTCTACTAGAGCTTTCCTCACAAGATGCACTATTGGCACAGAACAAGCTGCTAGCTAACCAGCTAGAATCATTGACAGAGACATTTAGTAAGTTGTCAACCTAATTGCAAGCGACTCAACCTTCATATTCAACAATTCTACAGGTTGGAGGTTGTAGCATATGTGGAGGAGCTCATGAATCTGGTTGTTGTATATCTCTTGATGAAGCTGCAAATGAGGTGAATTATATGGGGAATCAGCACAGACTAGGATTTAATGCAGGAGGATTTACAAGTTACCAGCAAGGTTCCAATTTTAATCAGAATCAAGGGCAATGGAGGTCTCATCCTGGAAACCAATTCAATAAAGACAAAGGAGGATCATCCAACATGCCTCAAAATCAAGGGTCTAGCCTTTATGAGAGAACAACCAAGCTGTTGGAGACTTTGGCTCAGTTCATGCAGGTTACTATGTCCAATCACAAGAGCACAGAGTCTACCATAAAGAACCTAGAAATTCAAGTAGGACAGCTGGCTAAGCAGATAGCCAATAATTCTTCTGGAAGCTTTGGGACTAATACTGAGAACAATCCAAAAGAAGAATGCAAAGCTGTCATAACCCGTGGCAAGAAGGCAATCATGGTGGAAGATGAAATGGGGAATAGTGATGAGCAAGAACTAGTAGCTGAAGAAGAAGAAGATTAGTTGAGAGAGAAAAAAAAATAAAAAATGAAGAAAAGAAAGAAAAAGAGGAGGAAAAAAAGACAAAGAATGAGTTGGCCAGAGAAAAGAAGAAAGAGGTTGTCTCATGCTCAGGGAAGGAAGCACCATATCCTTTAGTGCCATCCAAGAAAGACAAGGAATGACACTTTGCTCATTTCCTTGATATCTTCAAGAAATTGGAGATAACTATCCCCTTTGGAGAAGCCTCATAGCAAATGCCACTCTATTCAAAGTTTTTGAAAGATTTGCTGACCAAAAAGAGTAAATATATCCATAGTGATAATATCATAGTGGAAGGAAACTGCAATGCTGTTATCCAAAGAATCCTTTCACCTAAACATAAGGATCCAGGGAGTGTTACAATCCCTTGCTCTATTGGTCCAATGTCAGTTGGTAAAGCCCTCATTGACTTAGGGCCAACATAAACTTGATGCCTCTCTCCATGTGCAGAAGGATTAGAGAGCTAGAAATTATGCCAACAAGAATGACACTGTAGCTGGCAGATCATTCTATTACAAGGTCGTATGGCATGATAGAAGATGTTTTAGTCAGGGTGCAACAATTTACCTTCCCTGTGGACTTTGTTGTCATGGATATTGAAGAGGATGTTGAAATCCCACTAATTTTGGGTCATCCCTTCATGCTAACCGCCAATTGTGTAGTGGATATGGGGAAGGGTAACCTGAAAATGAGAATAGATGATCAGAAGATCACATTCAAATTGTTTGATGCAGCAAAGCACTCACTTGACCGGGATATCTACTCCAAGATGAATGAAGTTGAGAATGAGATGGTTCTGATGGCTAGAGCCAAGCTTGCTATAGACCCTTGAGGTAATATGCATCAAGCTAGTGACGTTAAAGAAGTGCTTACTGGGAGGCAACCCAGCTCATTTTCTTTATTTTCTTAATCATTGCATATAGTTAGGTTTCAACTTGTTTGCGATTGCTAGAGTAAGTTATCAGCATGTTTTGTATGACAAATGGGATTGTTAAAGCTTCTCTGAAGCTGTGAATGAGGAATAACTTAGAAAATTTTTCAATCATCCACTCGCTCAGCGCTCCCTGTGCACTAAGCGAATCATTCTTCATGCGCTGAGCAAGTCATCACCTACGCTAAGAGCGCCAACCCCAAACCATTGGCTGAAGGGGCTTCACTAAGCGAGACCATTGCACTATGCCCAAACCATTGCACTATGAGTCATCTCGCTAAGTGCGCAACATAGTCTTGCTAAGCGCATCCGTGTGCTAAGCGCAATTATCTCTCTGCCTGGACCTTCATGTTAATTGGGCTCAACGGGTCATACCCGCTAAGCCCAATTCCCTCTCGGGTATGGAATTACGCTAAGCGAGACCATCTCGCGAAGCGCGACCCCACTACTCCATCTTGAGGCATTTAATTCGCTAAGTCGGCCATATCTCACTTAGCGAAAGTTGCGGACCATCAGAGTTGCAGAACTCGCTAAGCACGCATCTGCGCTAAGCCTAAATTCTTCTCGGGTTTTCTAATTTTTGAATTGGGCTGAGCGAGCCTGTCCCGCTAAGAACGTGAAATTAAAATTTGAAAATTCAAATGTCACTGAGTGCTTGCTTAGTGTGTCACTTGTGCTAAGCGAGACAGTTGAAACTGCCAAAAATAAGCATTACTTCCTTAGGCAGTTACTTTTTGTGCAAAACTCATAGCATTTCCCTCATCATTGGCATTCCCTATGTCATACCCTAATTTTGTCCGGGAGAACTTGCGGTCAGTCCTTGAACCTTGTTTGCTCCCTTCAGAACCCTCGAAACGAGCATCGTTGCGTAATCCGTAAAGTTTCGCAATATTCCGGAAGGAAAACGAGCATTGTTGCGTAATTCGTAAAGTCTCGCAATATTCCAGAAGTCAAAACAAGCATTGTTGTGCAATCCGTAAAGTTTCGCAACATTCCGGAGGGCAAAAAGAGTATCTTTGCGTAATCCGTAAAGTTCTGTGATGTTTCAGAAATAAATCGATATAAAAACACAAAGGGGTGTATTTAGTAAAATAAGGGGTGCAAATAGCAATTATCAAATATGGGCCCTTCTAGAGGATTCTTGGCATTTCCTTGCTTAAGGTGGAAGCAACCTAGCTCGCCTGGGCGAGCTGGGCGGCAACCACCTCCCCCGTTTTGTTAGAAAATGGCTTCCGGGACTTCCGTAATGCTTCTGTAAAATTTCCAAAAACCTTGGGTAAGCATATTTCACTTGATATTGGTGAAAGGGAAGAGGAAAAAGAAGAAAATCAAGTCCTATATGCTTCCGTAAGGTTTCCGTAACTTTTCCGTAAATTACGAAAAGGGGAGTGAACTTATCAATATAGGGTGTAAATAGCAGTTTCAAATTTTCGAATCTGGACCCTTCCAGAACATTTTGGAAGCTGGGTTACTTAAGGAAGAAGCAACCCAGCTCGCCTGGGTGAGCTGGGCAGCAACATCCTCCCCTTTTTCCTATAAATAGGCGAAGGGAGGTTGTTCCAAAGGGTCCCTAACCCCCTTGGCTATGCATTTCAGCTGTTTTGGGTGAAAAAAATTGTTTCCTTGAAGAAAACCCTAGTCGAGGTGCTTCCGTAACGCTTCCGAGATGTTTCCATGAGCAAATCCGTGAAGGTTTTTCGCCGTTCTTCGTTCGTTCTTCATTCTTCAACCGGTAAGTTTCCAAATCTGAGACTTTCAATTCATTTCTTGTTTTGTTGGCTTTCATCTTTATTTCGTTCACTTTCGGTTTTCTTTTCTTCCGTTTTTAACATGTTTTAACCATTTATTTTAGCCGTTATCTCATCTAATAAATGATAAAATGAATTTCAACCAATCATTTATGTTGTAATGTCGTTTAATCATTGTTAAAGCAAAATCTAACTGATCATTCACACTGTAACCTCAGTTAAAAAAAAGCAAAATAATAATAAAATAATCAAAATATCTTTCAATAAAATAATTAAAAAAATCAATCGGACGTTTTTCTTTGGAAGTTTCCTTGAATGAATTGACTAATAACCAAAGTGAAACTAAGGCTAAAATCAACTCACAAATCAACCCATAACTTTACTGCTTTTGCAAGAACTACGTAGGTCTGATTTCCTCATCGCAATTGAGGATATGTAGGAGCAAAAACCCCGCTTTTGTCGATCACCCCAAGAGATCGTTAATGGTCCAACACCTTAACGTTTCTCTCCTTTCAAAAACAAGAGATCGTTTAAATGGTCCAACACCTTAAATGACCTTTGTTCAATTAAAATCTATCTTGCGAAAAAAGATAAAAATAACTTAACCAACGTTTAGTTTTAAAAGAACTACGTAGGTCTGATTTCCTCATCGTAATTGAGGATACGTAGGAGCGAGGGAAACACCATTGTCGACCACACCAAAATAAAAAATATAAAAAGCATAAAAACACAAAAATACATAAAAAAGGAAAAATAAAACATTTTGAAGTCATATTTGCACACTTGATTAAAGGCTGTCATCCCTTGTGATGGACGTGTGGGGTGCTAATACCTTCCCCGTGCGTAAAAATAACTCCCGAATCTTTCACGATTAAAGTTTGTAGACCACAGCTTTCCGATTTTTCTGACATTTTCCTCAAATAAACGTTGGTGGCGACTCCGTGCATTTTTCTCCCTTGGAAGACGCACCCGTGAGCCCTCGCGTCGCCCTCCCGCTGAAGGGTAGGTTGTGACACCCTACTTCTGCACTGTGCTCATATTTTCTTGCGATTTCTGCTTCTTTTACCTTCGTCTTCACTCACTCTTCAACAATCCAAGTAAGTACCTTCATTTTTAATTTCGGTTTGAACCTTTGGGTAGAAGACCATTTTGTTTGCTCTGTGAATTGTTGATTTTGTGTTGTTGTTGATGTTAATTAGTTAGTTATTAGAAAGCATGTTGTTAGGGGTTTAATTTCACATGTAGTGTAGGTTCATTTGCTGTGTTTTGATTAAAGTTTTTAGGTTTGTAAGTAGTGGTTAGTAGGGGCTTAAAAGCCCCATTATTTTCTAGAAATTTCGATGTACTCACTAAGCGAGTTCATCAATCTTGGATGAATTTCTGGGTTTTCTGATGAACTCACTAAGCCGGCCCTGTCCCGCTAAGCGTGTTCATCATTTCTGTTGAATTTATGTTTTTTTGTATGAACTCGCTAAGCCACTGCACTTAGGCTTAGCAAGTGTTTTTATTTCCAGTTTTATTTTCTGAGTTTGTATGAACTCGCTAAGCCGGCATGCCGCACTTAGTGAGTTAGTTTAGTTAGGTCAGAATGTTTGAGGCTTTTGGTATTCTGTTGGCGGCTAAGCGAGTTAGTCTCGCTAAGCCGCCATGCCTCTGTAGCTTGAATAAGCCTGGGCTAAGCGAGTCAGTCTTGCTAAGCCCAAGGCAATTTTGTTTTCTGAAATTCTATTCATGCGCTAAGCGAGTCATGCTCGCCAAGTGATCGTAATCGATTATTTCGTTCTTAAAAGTGTTCCCTGGAGTGATCAAGAACACTTTAATGAATTAAATCAAGAATCTAATCGATTACATTGTTCTTGAAAGCTTTCCAGGTTTTGGGACGAACACTTAAATCGATTAAAATGAGAATCTAATTGATTACTTCTTTGAGATAATTGATTACATTGACAATTTAATCCATGACAAGTGATTATAATTGTTTTCTCTATAAATAGCCACCTTGTATTTTCACTTTCATGAAATAAGTGTTTTAGAATGAGCTTTTGCGACTCGCTCACTCTAGTCTTCATTTTTGAAGCATTGGTGGTAAAAGTGAGTTGTTAACATCTTTGTGAGATCAAGAAGAGATCCATTCAATCAAGCATTGGTTCTTGAATTTGAATTACCAGGTTGTGTCTCTCCTTAACTCAATTTTCATATGTTTTTACATATTGTTTTAGCGTATGCATGAGTTTCTGAAAGCATGCTAGAATAAGATTTTCTAATTTGGGCCAAGGGTAGGTGTCTTTTAGGCTTTCATTCACAAAGGATCCTAGGGTTGGGAGCCTTAGTCTCTTGTTTTGGATAGGAACTAAGATTGATTGTGATGACTTGTAAGAACTAAAAGTGCATAGTGAATATCTCATTCAAGTTGAATTAGATAATTAGAGTACCTTCTCTATAAATAGAGAGTGAACCAGTATAAAATCTTGTTGTACGTACATCTTCTCTTGAATCTTATCTCTCTCACTTTCTTTATCAATTTGCTAAGTTTAAATATATTTTTTTTAAAGAAATGTAACAAAATGATTTTGTGTAAGGGTGATTGATTAGATATTGATTTTAAATAAAAAATTTGTGATACGATCCTTGGAAGCGAATGTTTTTTAAAACTTTGTTTTTAAGTTTGATTTTATTTCAAAATCAATTCACCCCATTTTAGTTTGTGAGTTCCACCATCTTTTTCAGCTGGTTGTTGTGTATCTTTATATTCATCTATAAAATGCTAGCACATATCCCAATGCAGCTTTCACTACAAGAAAATGGAGAAAGTGACAACACAAAGTTGATCGACACTAATGGCAAAAAGTCATCGCTTTTATCATTGGCTAAGCAATGTTCTCATGGCTGACGCTTACCAGCATTGGCTTGGTTGTCGCTTAAGCCAAAACAAAATTGTGAAAAGTCAACAAAAAAATTCATTGTTGTTCTTGGTGATTTTCTTTTTTTCCCCCAAAAACCACCACCCAAATCTACCAAACCCTAAACCACCACCACACACCACAACCAGCCACCCATGTCCAGCAACCCTTGCCACCTAACACCGCCACCCACATCCACCAAACCTAAACCTCAAATTGTAAGTCTCACCACCCAGAGCCTCCAACACCTACAAAAAGAAACCATTAGTGGGATAAAAGCCCCCCTATCCCCCTAAAATAAAACCTCATATCGCCCATCATCACCACCACTCATCTTTGTCGTACATATCCACTGCCTTTAAAACCACCTACAACAAAAAGTAAAGAAAGCCATCGATAAGTGAAAAAAAAAGAGTGAAAAGAAAGAGAAAGAGGGTCAAGGAGATTCACATAGTGGGAGAATTGGAGCGACAACCTTAAAATTCTTTTTTATTTTAAATATTAGTTGTGTCCGAGGCAAGAGTAGCTTTACACTTTTGTGCTCATAAATTATTTTAAAAATTTATTAGTTAGTGTCAGCCTAATCAACACTAATAATTCTTTTTTTAATATTAGTAGTGTTGGCCATGTCCGTCACTCTCTTTTAAATTTTAAAATAGTAACGAGGCAGAGTAGCTTTACATTTGCATGCCAATTAAGAAACAATTTTAAAAAGTTACTAGTTAGCGTTGATCGACCAATGCTATTTGGAGTCAATGTCGAGGCCATGGCCAACTTAACTGAGTGATGCTAATTCCCTCTTTTCTTATAGTGTTTAATATTAAGGCAAAGTTGAAGTGTTATGATTATTTTGCCTTCTGTGATAGCATATTTAACGTTGGTATAGTTTTCTTTGCAAGTTAATTGGCTTATCTTTAATTCCTTATAAAGTTCTGATTTCATTGAATGCAGCTAATTAGTGTGTGCTTTTATGTTGGCCAAAAGCCAACGCAAATCGCGTCGGCTTACCCGACACAGAACGGACACTAAAGGAATTTACAACATTGTTTTTAATTTGTTTTATTTCAAATATTTTTTTTTATTATATGTGTCAGCAAACCCGACATTTAAATAGATTTTTTTCAAAATATTTATTTTATTTTACAGCATTGAAATTTCAAGATTGGTGCTTCTATTCTATGTTGTGGCATAAAATTTAACCTAAATCCCCAAATACATTTCAGCATTTTGTAGGAATTATTTGAAAATTCCTATGTAAAATGATCAAAATGCCCCAAGTAATTGTAAAATTCAACTAGTGTTCTTTAGACCTATATAAATTATAGAAATATTATCTACAAGATATTTCTAGAAGAAAATTTTATTTACAAGGTTATATGCATATAATTTAAAAAATTCATATTAACTTCAATTATTTCACACACAAATAATTAAGTGATAAATTAAAAATTTAAAATATTATTTTCGTGAATTTAGGTTGCTAAAGAACATTCACAACACAAACCTTGATATCCATAAATAATTTTATATTTAAATTAATTTAATGACTTAATTAATTAATCCATCAATTTTGATTAGGATAAAACTTGGGGTTAAAACTGCTTTAGTTTCTTTGCAGAGTTATGAGTTGTAATTATAGCTATTGAATGTTTTCCTGATAAAGGTTACAATGCAACTTCTTCTAGGTGTATATACATTGGATTTTGATTTTGTGGCACTTCACTCAATGCAACCACAACCAGTCCTCCCTGATGAACTAACTGGGGAAATCTTGTCATGGCTTCCTGTGAAATCTCTGATCCAATTCAAGTGTGTAACACTTAGATGTCCAATCCCCATTTCATAAAATTACACCTTCAAATATGTGATTTCTCACATCGCCCGGTTCAAAGGGATATGTGTTAGTGAGAACGTGTGATGAGATGTGTGTTGTAAACAAGTATGGAATTAATGTGTTTCTCAATGTGATTATACATGTTATTGGGAAGTGTAAAGTGATGGCAATGAGTTGTGAGCTATGAACTATACAATCACACAACTGTAAGACCCTTTAAGGACGACAATTTATTGCGTGGCGAGTATTGTAATGGGATCCACTATGGAAACCCGATGAGTTGAGTCACTTTGAGACACAACGAGTTACAATGATTTTGAAAAAAATTGAGTGGTTGTGTGTGTTGCATAGTTCATAGATAAAGTTTGTATTTGTTCCATGTATATATTAATACTGTGTGATGTGTATATGATTCATAAGGTGTGATAATATGTTACTTTGGGATTATTACATTGTTATTGAGAATGGTGTATATAATAAGTTGAGTATGCATTAAATTGTGAGATAACATGTGTATTGAGATGTTATATGCATTGAGTTGTGAGTTATGAATCATATAATCACACGACTATAAGACCCTTTAAGGACGATGAGTTAATGTGCGATGAGTATTGTGATGGGATCCACTGTGGGAACCCGACGAGTTGAATAGCTTCGAGACGTGACGAGTTAAAATTATTTTGAGAACAATTGAGAAGTCGTGTGTTTTGTATAGTTCATAGATAAAGTCTACATGTTAAAATGTTTTTTGGATTGAACCTAAATCAGGAAGGAGAGACCCTGACGGACTCTTCGGAGTTTAGGCCTTGGGGGTAAATACACTCAGTTTGAGTGCTCCTTTAAGTTTGTGTCGATCCCACATACTTAGAGCATTCTCGCAAAATAGCGTCCTGACTTCCAGTGTGTGGTCCGTCTTGTCATGTACTCCTAGGTGCCCGACGAGGATTTTCACTAACATGGTACTACATTGCATATAGGATTAAGTCTTAGTGTATTTGTTGCATTATGTTTGTGTAATGATCATTGTGTGTGTGTGTGTGTGTGTGTGTGTGTGTGTGTGTGTGTGCGTGTGCGTGTGCGTGTGTGCGTGTGTCTGATAGGATGTGAAATTGGGGCATGGGTTTCTATATTATTTGCATAATGTTCTGAACAAGTTACTTTATATTGTTCTGCTGCTTAACTTGTTTTTCTTTTGAAAAAAAATTAGACGGTTTTGTTTTGGGCCGAAGATGTTTTCATACCTTATTTGAAAAGTTTTAATTTGATGATTAACGTGGATGTGAACCTTTTATCCACCTGAACCCTTTTATACTCAGAAAATAAAATCTCTTTTATGTAATTTCATATTTTCATGTATTTTATTATATAAATATGTATATTGAGATAAAGGGTGTCACGGTATAGATAGTACAAATTAGTTCCTTTAAATCATCCTTAATTGTATAAGCTTATATGAATCTCTCTCATTCAAGTGTTATTCAATTCATTGATTATCCTTCTCATTGAAAACCTGTTAGGAGATGCCCATCGTCTGTGTCTCATCTCTTTTGCATCGGTGATAACTTCCTACCCTCGTCAACATCCGGATGTTACAATCAACATCTTAGTCTACAATTTTCTCTTTCTCTTCATATGTCTTTCTCATTTATAAAATAAAATTTATTTGAAATATTCAAGTACATACAACTATAATTTCTCATGTAGATTTGTGTGTGGTGCCCATTTGACTGTTGAGCGAAAGACTAAGAATTTGGAACCTGAAAAGTGTAAGCAGTAATCAAATAAAATGTTTGAGGTGAATAACTAGAAAAATATTTATACTAAAATTTTAATTCACTTGTATAAGTATAATTTTTTTTTAGGTTAAAATATATATTTTAATCCTTTATGTTTTTTATAATATTCAATTTAGTCTAATATTTTTAAAACATTCAATTTAATATTTTTATCTTTTTAAAGTGAATCAAAATAATTCTTTTAAACAATTATAATTTTCAATTTTGGGACACAATCTTAAACACTTTTTTTTGACTAATTCGAGACTTGAAATTTTTTTCATTATATTTACTTACATAAAAATTATAAAACTCAACTAATTTTTAAACTAAAAGACTCAACTAATTTTTAAACTAAAAGGATCATTTAAAAATTGTATAAGAAATTAGTCCCACTAACAATCCAACAAGAATTTGATATTAGATTTTTCAATTTTATGATTGCTTGTTGGATCATTGTTCATGTCAATTTTATCATATTTAGGTCAGTTTTTGTTCTAACATCATTTTATAATTTTTATGTATGTGAATTTAATGGAATAAATTTATGTCTTAAATCAACTAAAAATTTATTCAAAATCATATCCAAAATTGAAAACGATAATTCAAAAGTGTTATTCTAACTCACTTTAAAAACATAAAACTAAACTAAATTTTATAGAAGATAAAATAATCAAACTAAATATAATTAAAAACATAAAAGACTAGGTCTTCCTTTTAGTAGTCCCATATTTTGGTCCTTTTAAATTATAATAAATAAAAATTACGTGAAATTTACTATGACGTATGAATATCAATTTTGAAAATGAAACTTAAGGTGACAAAAAATAATATTTTTTATCCTTAATGCAACATTCATTTTTAATTTTGGGGTTTTAATGATAAAAAGAATATATACATATATATAATACTTGTACTTACACTATTAATTAATTATAAATAATTACACAGTAAATTTATTGACTTTTGATTATCATGAAAGTTATATTAAACATGATTTCTTTTGACAAATTAAAAACTTTTGCGCCCATATAGTACCTATTAATCTCTTACGATAAGTAAATCTCTTATGATAAGTAGTGTTCTAATATCAAAAGATGATAAAAATTAAATGAAGAATAATTGGAGTTAAATTCAAATATTATTAGTGTTACAAAAATTTATATAATCAAATAGTTATGAATAATATATATAGGAGGGAAAAAGTTATTTCAAAATGAGGATGAATTCAAAAGTATATTAATCTTTAAAAAAATCTAGTAAATATTATAATGTCAAATTGTATTAAAAAATTCAAATGCATGCATTGCTTTTAAAACATTACAAATACTCGTAACTTTATTATTACTTAAAGTGACTTCTAAAATTAGAATTAACACACTTTTTTAAAATTAACTATACTGAAAATATAGATTGAATAAGTACTAGACATAACCAAAACAAAAAAAAAAAACTATCAATCCTTTATAGTCAATGTGAAAAAATATAATAAAAATGACAAGCTGTATTATGTTATACTTTCAAAATAAATTTTAAGGCTCAAATTTTCTTAACAAGCTCTACCCTCGGCTATAACATTTTTCTCTTGCAGATACAGAAGCAAAACCTAAATATAAAATACAAAACACTTTCCTCATCCGTGACAAATAAAAATGCACTGTACAATATCATCTGCTACTACAAAAATATAAGCATTTCATCAAGGCCAACTCCCCAACATTATAGGAATACAAAGCATCAGTTCCACTGGCTCCTTCTGAAAGGATTAAACAAATAAACCTTACCATGAATAATTTCACATCTCCAGCCCAATGGTTCCGAGCAGTTACCTGCATTTGCACTAAAAAAATATTGTTTCTTGATACACAAGGAATAAGATAAGCTCTGGCTTAATCCCATTTAAAAATGGTTACAAACCTGTAAAATAAAATTGTTTGCAGACACCAATGGCAGATGCATACACCAGAAATCTTGTATTCACAAAACCTTGAATTGGCTTTTGCTCATAAAAATGATTCCCATCCCAATTATCTAACAGGTTAATAATACATTCACTAATCTAGTAGAACAAAAAATAAAGTGCTCCTCTGCAAGGGCAGGGAGAACGAGGAAAAAATAAAAGGAAAATGAGGAGGGGGCTACAAGGAAAGAAGAGACGACCCTGTACACATGCCTCTATATTCGTCTCTTTCCAAAGAAAATAGTAGAAAACCCTCAAAAAGCAGTGGTAATATACAAGACCTATGAAACGAATGAAGTAAGTAATCATGCCTACCAATACAATTTTTCCTAATCTTTTGACAGAGCCTACACAAAACAATGGATATCTATCTCCATATTCTAAAGCCCTCATGGACGACCAGCTTCGTCTGCACAAAAACCATAACAAAATGTAAATATATATTTTTTTCATTCTGCCATCAAAAAATAGATAAATACACCGGAAAAGAAAAATCAAAGGCCAGATTCACACATCGGATAAAATTGATGCACAATTAATAGGAACCTAGGATCTTAAGCTATGCATATTACAAAAATCAGAAAATTTCATCAGTGGATTTTCTCTAGGAGAAAACAATCACATCAGTGGAATCAGTGATTGGTCAATGGCCAGAGAGGTCGGGCCTGGCCGGAAAAAGATGATCAATGATATCTATTATCTACTATCTATTATAAATTACTATATATTAAAAGTTTTCCCCACCTCTCTCTCCCTGTCACATGTCATTAAGTGGTTAAATTTTTCCCTCCAAACCTTCAGTATGCAACTAACAGGCTTCTTTTTGTGTACTCACAAAAAGCTGTTGAAACGGAATCAAAATAGCATGATTAATATTTAATTAAATATTAATTGTTCTGACTCCTAACCATATATAATTATTGCACAATATTAATCACTTTACAAAATTAAAATAGTTTTTTAACTGAACTAACATAAATATTCTTATTTAATAATTACTCAAATACTTTAACTGATCTCACATTCATTAATATTTTTTTATTTAGTGTATATTATATTAAAATATTAAGATAAAAAAATATAGAAAATTATTTTTAACAAAAAATATTTCTCTAACATTTATGTTTGTAAACAGTACTAATTTTGTTGTGTTTCATTTTTGTTGGAAAAGTCATCTTAATTGTGGACACCCCTTAGCCCGCCTTAGTTGTGGCTTCTTTGGGTGATGGTTTAATGGTTTAGTCCCGCATCAACTAGAGATACAGCCGAATTAAAGTAGGTTTGAGTTAGGCCTATAACCCACCTTCTAAAATGATATGAAAGTCTATTCTAGATTCATTGTTGGGCCCTCACCTGCATTTAACATGCTCCAGGCTGAAACTCCTGGGTGCAAGGCAAAGTGTTAGATAAGTTGTCTTCATTGTGTACACCCCTTAGCCTGCCTTAGTTGTAGCCTCTCTGGGGTTGCAACGAAGTGCAACCATGAGGGTGGTGATTTAGTGGTTTAGTCCCACATCCACTAGAGATATGACCAAATTAAAGTATAAGTAGAGAGGGGTAACCCTCATCTTACAAGTTGATTTTATAGGATTGAGTTAGGCTTATAACTCACTTTCTAAGAATTTTAATGTTTCGAATTGAATATACTTTATAATTTTTCCTTAATTATAAATTTTGTTTTGTTTATGAAATCACTGCAGAGCGACCTGATTTGAATTTAACCATTTCTTTGAGTTGGTTCCAAAGTTATTATTATTATTATTAAACTGTGTTTGAGAAATATACTTCATATATTGTATTCGGTAATGATTTTTATAATTGATACTTGTTATTAGCTTACAGTAAAGATAAAATTATTATTGACTCTCAATTAATCAATATTTTATTATTGTCTAAAGTAACATTTTTGTATATAATTTTTTATTTATTTTTCCATACAGCTATTATATCATTACACTAGAATCAAATATATATTCTGTTTTCATTATTAATTATGGTATGCATTTCCATGTATACTCTATATTATTAACCAGCTACATGCCTTTTCAGAAACCATTTTACTAGCTGAGAATGTGATTTGGTTTGCGGTTCTTATTTACATATAAGAATAAAAAAGTGCATATTTCTAATCACTTAAGATATTTGTTCACAATATGCAGCATGGGCATGTTTTAAAATATGATACAATAATAATATTTTGTTCACGTTAAAAATATAAGAAAGCTCAGTACTGAAAATATAAGAAAATTACTTTTAACAAATACTATTTCTCTAACATTTGATTTTAAAGTACCGAATTGAATATAGTTTATAATTTTTCCTTAATTATCATTTAAAATTTTATATATTACACACACATGTAATTTAATAAACAACAAAGAACTTAAAAAGAATTAAATTATATTTTAAGTTAAATGTATAATTTTAAATTTTTTATTCAATTATTGTTATTATTATTATTTAACTGTTAAAATGATACATTTATATTTTTAATAATTATAAAATTAAAGTATGAACATAATTACATAATTAAATTTTAATATTTATATATAATATACATAATACAAATATTATATAAAATTTATAACTAAATAATTAAATTAATAATTATAAATATATGTATAACACGGGATGTATGGGGACGGTTTATTCATTAGTCAAATTAGTCTATTCCTGAGAAAAAATATTTAAATGTATGTTTCAATACATGTGCAAATCGTACAAAGATTTTTTTTTTTTACACTTTATTTTTTTACTTTTTGAGATAATGAAATAATCATTATAAAGAAAAATATTTATACAAATTAATAACTAAATAATATACAAAAAAATATAAAACAACCCATGCATTAGCACAGGTACCGTACTAGTTTTTATGCAAAGATTTCCCTTGTTTGCTGGTAAAAGTCCAGGGTTTCTACCTATTGGGGGAAACTAGCCTTCTATGCACTAAAACGACACCTAATCCCAACTCTATTCCTTTTTTGTAGCCCCAATCAGAAGGGACTTTGCATATTGCAGAACACAACCCCAAAATTCAAATAATAAAGTGTTTAACACCATTAGTTAGTTACAATTAGTTAGGATTGGGGACTTTGGGCTTAGGAGGTGCAAACCCTCTATGTTTGACCAAGTTTGTAGCTGTATTCATAAGAGATTTTTCCTATTTGTTTTAATAAAATACCAGGTTTCTATCGCAATGCCACTGTCAACCAAGTGAATATATACTACTGAGACTACCATTGAGGGAAAAACTTTTCACAAAAATAAACACCAATCACAAAATTTCAAAGTACCAATGTTCATATACCACTAGTGATAACTCACAATTTTATCCCACCCTTCCATCAAAAAGATTTAATGAAATATGTACTTCAATAATGAATAAATTTTCGAAAAACAAGGCCATAGAAAATAAAATACCTGTACAATGGTGACAAAAGGGCATACAGATTCCAACCGACAGAACCAAGCACTCTCAGCTGCTTCATCCATTACAAGTCATCATTCCACTTTAGAATTGGGTGGATGGATAAGCAAACTGCTCTTCCCTGGTTGCGTATGCTGCTCCTGCTCCTGTTGCTGCTGCTGATGTTCTGAATGCTGACATGATTGTTGAGATTGGATGGGTTGAGATGAAGTTTGTTTTTGAAGAGCCAGTGGCTGCTGCTGCCACTGCACCCCAGAATTATGTGCACGGGAAGGTAAGCTAGTTGATAATTGTTGTGGGCCCAGCCCTTGACTAATAGTTGGTAGCTCATTTCCAGCAGAATTTCCAATAGGTGTGCTCCCCAGAGAGCTTGCCTGAGTAACTGGATTGGGCACATTGGAATCAGATGGTGATTCTGACGTTTTCCACTGAGAAGATGCACTAGGAGGAACAACAGTTACACTAGCTGCATCCATACAACCAGGAGACATTGCAGTGTTTGTACTGACTTGTGAAGCACTGTTTGAAGGATTTTGATCAACTTTAGGTGAATCAGATTGAGACATGCTTGATGACTCAGACTGCACCTGACAATTTTGTTGCAACATTCTCTGAACATTTGATTGAGTTTGATTACTTTGCTTATACGGTGGCTGAGATTGTAGTGGAAGTTGATGATGGTTAGAAGCAACAGTTGGCTGTGGAGGTGATGTCATATGGCCTGCAGTAACGGATAAAACATGTCCTTGAATGCTATTATCAGAAGGAGATACCACTGGCTGAAGTTGTTTCAATGTAGTGTTTGCTGGTCCAGAAGGTAGCTTTTGCTGCAACAGGGAATGATTTGAAGGATGGGCAGGAACCAATGGCTTGGATGGTTGATTTGGATTACTGGATCCAGGATATAAATTTTGACCTTGCATGATGGGCATGATTTGGTCCACTTTCTCAACAGTCTGGCTTCCTGGAGGTACAGATAATCCATTTAGATGAGATGGATCCACAGCATTGTTCTGATGGATCAACATGTTTCCTCTTCCTAGTCCTTTCAGAAGTTTTGCCTGTTGTTGAGACTGTGCATGCTGTGGCTGATTAGGATGCTGCCTACCAGGCTGTGGATACTGCCGCTGCTGTGGCTGTCGCTGCCGTTGTTTTGCTGCCTGATTAGGCAACGCACTAGCACTAGTATTCCTGCTGAAACCATGTGGTAGGTGATGTTTCTGCTGTTGTTGGTGCTGAGAAGACAAGGGAGTCAATGGGGATGTTGGTGTTACAGGGGAAAGAGATACTTGCTGCGATGAATTTTGAGGTTGTGCTTGTGAACTATTTTGCAGAGTTGATGATACAGGAAGCTGGGACTGTGCCTGAGCATGTGGACTCAAAGCACTCGATGCAGCAAGTTGTTGCTGTTGTTGGTGCTGCAGATATCGCTGTTGTTGTTGCTGCAGGTGCCGTTCCTTTGCCAATCGAATCGCATAGGCCTGTTGTGAATTAGTAGCATGATTTGGACCTTGAAGAGAATGGGGATTGCTGAGATGGGACTGTTGTTGAGATAGTTGATGTGGCTGCTGGGCATGTCCTGGGTATGACTGAACAGGTGGTGGAATTGTCTGATTATTAAAGGAAGAACTCATCCCACTAAAAGCAGGAATGCCTTGGCTGTTCCCTTGTGTGACCTGCATCGGAAGTTCCGGAACCATCATTTGTCTTTGCTGCTCTTGGTTGTGACCAGGCTAAAGAAAATGGGAAGAAAAATCATTAGTTAAATAAAATAGGATCACCATAAATGTTAATTGATGCACACAGGCAAGATCAATCAAAATAGAACTGACTTGCTATAAACTTATTGCCCAACCTAGTCGAGAAGCTATTGGAAACATTGTGAAAACTAGGATGCCAAATTGGATGGATATTAAGTTTCACAGCCAAAAGCAGAAATTCAAACTCCAAAATGTTAATTATTTCCAATAGAACCAATTAAATTAAGAGAGAACAAGAGCACTTCTCACCCTCATCATATGTACAGTCTCCCGAGGTCTCAGCATTGAGTTTCCTTGTCCAGCACCAACTCCAGCATGCATATTTACGGGGCTTGGAATCCCCACCATACTAGAAGAAAGCATGCCTCCAGAACTGAGCGTAGATGATGATGGCACTCCTTGAAACCCTGGCCTAATGCTTCTGTTAGTCCCACCCAACATCCCCATACCATTTCCACCAGGCAACATTCGCACACCACCAAGGTCACTTCCTGAAAGAGATCCAGGAACAGACATGGTAGATTGTGGCATGTTTCTGCTAGATATCATCTGATTATATTGTTGTATTCTCTTCTGTTCGTCAACTGATAAAGTTGGAGTTCGGGAAACTCCATATCTACTATCCCTGAAAACACATGCAGTCCCCAAGCATTGAATAACTAATTATGTATATTTAATAATTGCACAGCAAGAATCTCCAGTCATAAAATGTGCTAACCTGGCAGGGGCTGCCAATGGACCAGATGTTGATAAGTTATGGCTAAGGCCCATACCAGAAGATGATGAAATTGATGAATTTAGCCCAGCTGAAGGATGAACAGATGAAACAGAACTATGATTTGACATTGGTAAACCACCAGCATGAGAGCCTTGATACCCAAGGGACAAGACATCTGGGCTTGTTTGATTTGTATCACAAAGATCAAGTGGCCTTCACCAGAACTCAAAAATGGTTAAGATACTTGTGATTGTGCCATACAAAACAATAATGTACAACCAGAATGTGAAAATTTCAAGGTAAGCCTAGTTGTGGCTAAATGAGAATAGACAGTATTAATGCAATAGTATTCATAACTTTAAAACTTCAATGCTAACCACCACCCAACACACATAAAAATCAAATCAAATCAAATAGAACTTACGTCAAAACACTTCCATTCAAGTTGTTTGGGCAGATTTGGGAAAGAGCAAACACATGCGAATTATGTACAGGTACTAATGGTTGGTTATCATTCTGCATTTAAACAAAAAAATTTCAAATTAGCTGTCATAAAAAGGAGTTTTTTAAATTCTTACAGCTACCACCTTGCTCATAGATACACATCAATAATATTCTTCAGAAATAATTACAAACCAGCAGTGTATGTCTCATATGAGTAAGATATTACCATAAAAAATCAGCAGGAAAAGTGCCAACAGGAAATAAAAAAGTTGTGCTGTTTGCTAGGTAACCACATCAAAATCAGAATTAATAAAAAAAATATGACAAATTATGATTAAATGTCCAACTTCTTCAGAGGTAACTGCACTTTAGAAATCAACCAGGAAATAAACCAATAGATGCAAAAAGTCCAATCCTCAAAAGGTTACCGTTAGGACTGCAGGAAGGGGGAGTTAATTAAGGATAATTAGAATAATAGTTTTTAGAGTTACTGATAAAAAAAAATAGGAAGTTAAGGTAAGAGAATTCATTCAGATCTGCCAGTTACCATTTGTAAATTGAACATTAGTTTTGCTGTGAAAGGAAAAATCCTGAGGGGGAAACCATTGGAGGACTTTGTTCTGTTCTTTTGCAATGAATCAAGAAATGCAATCCTTTATATGCTTGAAAGGCCAGCATTTCAGAGTTGAAGCACAGGCTGCACAAGCTATTGAGGAGTAAAGAAATGTTCTTGAGGAGAAAAGGGTGAAAGATGAAGAAAGGATGAAGAGACAGCCCTCTGAAATCAAGAAGGTTGAGGGAATAAAAGAGAGATTAAACAGTGCTGGCAAGGTGAATGCAGAAACAAAACATCACTGATCATTGGAATCCTTGAAGCCAGAGAAAGGGCTTGCTTTCTTGGAGGAAGAGCCAGTCAGCCCATCACTATCATTGGAACAACCAAACACAGAACCTTCATATAGGCGTAGGCATTGCTGTCAAAAGCACTACAGAATGGGAGCCGGTTGTTGAAGAGTCCCCTGTCCAAGGCCATTCAGTCTCAAGTCGGAAATCCCCATGGGCTTGATTGGATCTGCTTTGGACTCCAGTAGTGGGCCTCAAACAACACTCAAACTAAATTCAAACAGCTTCACCCAGCTCAATTCAAGGTCAAACTGCATTGAGCCCAATAAAGATGCAACTTGGGATGAAGAAGGGGTGCTGCACAAGTAGATTTTGGGGAAATAGTAACCTGAAATCTCTGCTATCAGTTGGCTGCTTTCAACCTTGAAGACAAGGTTGACTTTTAGAAGGGGCAGTATTCTTAGCATTGTGGGTAAGGTGGAGTTAGTTAGGATAGTTAGTGTTGGAAAGCCGCCTTGATTACAGTTACCCCTAACCCACCTTAGTTGCAGCCTCTTTGGGGGTTGCCTTAACTGCAGCCCAAGGGCGGTGGTTTAGTCCCACATCGACTAGAGATATGGCTTAAATAGAGCTCATAAAGCTTGGACAGTCCTCACCTTACAAGCTGGTTTTGCGGGAGTTGAGTTAGATCTTAAGAGCAAATTCTAAGAGTTGGAATACTAGTTAGAGTAAGTGACAAATAAATATGACTGAATGAGAGGGAATTCATTCAGGTCTGTCAACATTTGTAAGTTGACAATTAGTTTTTTGTGAAAGGAGAAATCCTGTGAAGAGGAAACCCTTGGAGGAGAGTTCTCTTTCCTTTGTTCTGTTCTTTAGTCTTAGAATGAGGATTATGAGCCTAATTCAACCCTAAAAAGCTAATTCGTTGGGTGAGGGTTGCCCCCTACTTATATATTTTACCTCGACCTTATCTCTAGCCGATATGAAACTTGGGTTTTTTCCAATACACCCCCTCACGCCCAATGTAATACAATCAGGCAATTGTAAAATAATCAGATCTTATCTTAAAGTGACATCTGTAAAACTGGAAGCATCACTAAATTCAAGTTTCAACTGTAAATCAATTAAGTTCGCCAGATATTTGAATTAACTAATCATCTGATTTAACTAGTCGTAAAAGTGATTGACATGTAATAAATACCATTTTTAAATGTCATTGCAATTGCATATTAGAGTCCATCTAATATAAATGATTTTGATTAAAACCTGATTCCTGTGGTAACGTTGCTTCTGCCCAATCTTGATAATTTTATCAAAATGAGACTTCAGAGTATCCTCCTCCATTGGTCCTTGCAAACGTTGAAACAACTGTCTGGCACTACCCTGCTAAAGATACAAAAATTTAAAACCAATCAAACAATGAGGATCTACTAATATGTATGAGTGAAAGCATAATACAAAATAAGAAATAATTAGGTTTAATTAATCATTTGGTCTCTATAGTTACATAAACTTTCCCTTTTAGTCCCAATACTTAGCATCCCCTTATAGTCCCTACACATACCATTTTTAATCCCTTTTAGTCCACATGGGACATAAAGGGATTAAGAGGATATGTGTAGGGAATAAAAAGTATTAAAAATTGTATGTGTGGGGACTAAAAGTTAAAGTTTTTGCAACTATAGAGACCAAATGAGTAATTAAACCAAATAATAAGAGTATTCATGCCTTTGGAATTCCAGGTAGTGTAGACGGATAAGACTGAGAGGACCCTGAGTCTTCAGCGCTATCTGCACCATCCCCAGCAGTTCTATCCATTAAAATTTTGTGACGCTCCTTGCACTCTTTTGGTTTCCGAAAAATACACTGGAAATATTGCAAAATTGTATTCCTTCAGATACAGATCCATGAGAAAGATAGCTGAGAAACAAAGGAGAAAAGAAAGACTAGTTCTATCATGATTGACTGACTGGAAAACAGAAAAAAGGAGAATACTCCTTCCAAGGGTTTCCCCATCCACAACTGCTCAGTTTCCCAATCAAGGTTATCAATAGCAAATAACAGCCTATGGCAACAGTGAACTAAAAATCCACAAATCCGCCATATACATATAGCAGCCTATGGCAGAAGCATGGTAGTTGAATCAGGATACAAATCGTGAATCCGAAGGCCAATTTTCCAAATCACAAATCTCAAAAAAAAACCATGACCAATTTGAAAACGGTAATATTATTTTTACGTTGCTGGGGTGCAGTGTTGAGTTTTGTAATGGGTCAGAGTTTTATATCTCAAGAATATAGGACTTTTTTTACACAAACATTTTGGGCTTTGGGTCTAGTCAGATTACATGGCCCAAACGCTTACTTTCTTTTTTCCTAGGGTTTTTAAACGTTGTGGGCCTATGGGTCAGACGACCCAAACCCTTCTCTTTTTTATTTGACAAATCTCTTGCAATTTCTACCATAGCCACAGCACACAACATGGACGCCACATTCTTAGAATATAGGTTTGGGTCTAACTCAACCCCAAAAGCTAGCTAATAGGGTGAGGGTTGTCCCCCACTTATATACTCCGTCTTGGATTTTTCCCAACACCCCCCCCCCCCCCGCGCCCAGTACTTTTAGGCTTGGTGCATGGATAATATGATGGGTGGCCCGTTAATGGATCTAGGATAGGCTCTAATACCATTTTAGAATGTGGGTTTGGGCCTAACTTAACCCCAAAAGCTAACTCATAGGGTGACGGTTGCCTCCCACTTATATACTCCATCTTGGGATTATCTCTAACTAATGTGAGACTTGGGTTTTTCCCAATACAAATGAATAGGGGGTGTCATATCAGAAATGGTGGGCAACGCCATAAAATGCAATATGGCAGATGGCGAATGATGGAAGCTCCAAAATGCCACGCCATACCGCCATGGCTGCGCCATAAACATTTTTTAACAACATTACTCTTACTCAGCATTATTTGACAGACATTGAGACTCTCTCAGTTTTCCTATTATGGTGCAGGTGCAATTGGTGAACGTCAGTAAAAAGAAAAAGATATTTTAAGATGAAGATTTTTTGGTGATGGATTGTGACAACTATCATTGAAGATGTCCTTCTGTCCTGCAACCATAGCACCTTTCCTATATGTGTAATTATATATGCATATCATATTATCATTACCTTGAATTGTATAGTACTGTTGATGGCATCATTAACAAGCTCCCAGTTCGGACCCATATCATGCACCAGGACAACAAGAGCCTGCAACATTGGATAATAGATAACCAGTTTATGCAAGTCATGAAGTTGAAATATTTACTCCAAAAAACAACATAAAAGTTAAGTTGAGATAACTAACAAACAACAAACAACCTGGTCTTCAAATAGTGACCAAGGACTTCCAGAACCAGGCTGTCCCGCAGAAACCTACAAGAATCAATAAACCAGAAATGCAAATAAAAGATCAGTATGGTGACAACAGATACTTTGCTACCACACAACCATCTAAGTTCCCAGCAAAATTACCTTAAGTGCTTTGGCTTTCCTGCCCTTATCTCGTCCACCACTAATGATTCTAATAAATTTACTTGGATTGGACATGTTACTCATTTGTGAAGCAGCAGGGGAGGGAATAGAATTAGCTATTGGAGCAACATTGTCAAAATTATCAAAGGATTGTTTTGTTGTCTTCAGCTTCTTCACACTATGCGGGCCATACAAACCTTCAAAGCACAACAGCTAAAAATGTCAAGCATGAAAAAAATATAATACTGACTACAGAAAAAAAAATCTAAATATATTTTCAGATAACAAGGCAGATCACCAAAAACAAACAAGGCAGTTTACCGCTACTTCCATTAGGTTCAAAGTAATGACTATCCAATCTCTTCTTGGAATGATCCCTCTGTTAAATACATTAAAACACCATAGGATAAGTGCTGAAGAAAATATTGTGAACAACTAAGAAAAGGAAAAGCATAAAAGTAAAGTTCTCCAATGTCTACTCCAATGCAACATTAAGCATTATAAGTTCAAAACTCCATATCCCATCTAAACATTATTAACTTCTATAGGTATGTTTGTTTTCACGTTTGAAATGCTCAAACCAAAGCAAACAACCTGGTATATACTTATCTTCCAACCAAATTGAAAACAAATAGTTTTCGCTTATGTAGGAGTAGAACAAAGTATATGCATAATGCATTGCAATTTTAGTAAGATACGAGGAAAATGACTTGGAAGTAAAATTCTGGGAAAATGCCATATCAAAAGTTTGTGTTTAAATATCTAGGATCAATATTACAAAGACGGAAATTAATGAGGACACCAGACGTAAGACACAAGCAGAATTGTTAAAATGGAGAAAGACAACGGTGTTACTCATGATTGCAAAGTACCTATCAAGTTCAAAGGAAAGTTTTACCGTACTACTATATGTTCGGCTATAATCTTGCTAGTGAATGTTGGGTTTTAAAACAAAAGAAAAGGTGGAAAAAGCATAAGTGAGAATGCAGCACGCCAACACTAATACGAGGAGATATTGGTGGAGCACTGATGGAGGAAAACACAACAGAAAATTAAGGTGGTTTGGCCCTGTGAGAAAAGGGAAAAGCAAACCAAGGACATTAGACTGATTAGAGAAACTTATTAAGAGAAATTTCATAGTAAAAAATATCTCTAAAGGATTTGGTCTCTAGCCGAGCCTAAAGGCGTCATGTGATCCATGTAGCCAACTTCACCTAATAGAATAGGATCTTTGGAGTTGTTCTTACATGTTCCAACTTCCAACCAAATACACTAAATTATAAAAATATCGCTGCTTACACAAAAAGGACAAAAATATGCCACACAAGGAATAAGATAACCTTCTAAAAAGTGTGGAGCAGCCAAAACCAAATCACTATAGTGGAAATAGCATATAATGGAGCAACTGCTACACCAAATATAACGCATGCAATGATAAAATTTCACATAGATGTAATAAAGTGTTTCTAAATACAGCATATTTAGACCAAATTAAACAATCAGAACTCGAGTTTAGTTTCATCATGAACAAGTAGAAAGATGAATATCATGGTAAGGAAATTTTATATAAAAAGAATAACCTGTTCACTCAGGACAACAGAATCCAATTGCCATCCTTGATCATATGAAGAACCCTGTACACAAAATTGTTTAACAAACTACAGCAGAAATACAAAAAAGATCCACAAGTCTCAAAAGTCAGCAGACATAGTTACATGAATACAGATTTTGATTACCAGATTCTTGGGCTTCTTTTTCTTTGTTTTAACTGATGTTTCTCCACAGTCATAAGGTACTTGCTTTTCAAAATCTCTAACTGACTCCACCTCCAAACTTTTCTGGATCAGTGATCCAACATTTAAAGCACTCTGGTCATCCTGAAAGGAATTGGTGTCTCCACTAGAAGCATCTGTCTTAGCTTGAGCCTGTGCTGTCCCAGAGATCACAGCAAAAGGACTGGCAACTCTCTGCCTAGAAGCAGTACGCATGCGTTTCGTTGGAATTGTCCCAACATTTAAACTAGCTGGCCTTTTTCCAAATAGCACGGATGGCTGAGCTCCAGTTGAATAATGCCCGTAAGGCAAATCAGTTCCAATTTCACTGGACTTATGACTGTAAGACTTTATCCTGTTTTTGTGTTTTTTCTGAAATGATTTTGATGATCTGCTAGCCTCATAGACACCAGGCAAATAATAAGTGCTAGTTTCTCCTTCATCCTCGTCATATGCAATCTCTTCAAGCCCAAACTCTAAATATAAATTTTAAAAGTAAAATATAAATTGTGATTGATTCAGGACTGATCAACAATATACATTAAAATCAAATAATCTACATGTTCCCAATAGTACCTGTTGCAGCATCATACATAGATGTTTCAACTTCCTCTTGAATGCTACTACCAGTTTTCTGAGGGGGAAACAGTGCCATCAAAAGTGTAAGACATAAAAGATAAAAGAACAAGGCTCACACGTCACACCAAAGTATCTTCAAACCAATAAAACTTAAGAAGCAGTCATGGAGCATTAAACCATCCAGGAATGTAAGGTAGTAAAATTAGAGCATATACGAGCATAAATTTACCTCATACTGTAGAAAATGAGATTCAATAGACTTTCTGTATGCTTCCATTGCAGTAGGAGGAACTGTATAGAAAAGGCTTTCCTGGAAATTAAGAAACAACATGTAAAAGTGATATTTGGGTAAAAAAAAAATGCTTATCATAACGAATAGCAAAAGTAAATCAAAGTAATCAATAACTATAAAAAAATTATTAATGGTGTTATAATTGTTAATATTTAATACTCATATTTTATCTAAGCAGTTTATATCAATTTGTAGAACATAATTTTATCTTTACAAACATATTTTTATCTAATATTTCATTAGATCATTTTATAATAAAATCTTCTCTACTAAATTTAAAAGTATAAAATATAATTTAATATATTTTGTATTATTAGCTATATTTAATTTAATTTCACAGTGCAACGCACAGGTGATATGCAGCATGTAAAACTGCAGTCTAGTCGAATGAAAATTGTTTCTTATAACAAGCAAACAGCAAAAGTAAACCACAGTCATCTATTAAATCATATTGAAACAACCACATACAATGGACTTCAAAACAAGATTTTGATTTGACTAACGGTGAAAATAAACAAGAGAACCACTAACGTACAAAATTTATAAGCTAATCAAATAAGGATAGGGTAACTCGGTCCATACTTCTGTAAGATGATCATCCCATGACATGCCAACAATGCCCGAGTCAGATATTTTATCGGGAGTTGTCGGTGCTTCTGCTTGACTGGAAATTCCCTGAGATCTACTATCCTTTAAAAATCTCAAAGCATAACTATGCACCTTAAGTGCCACCTGTTTTCTGGGATTTTGTCCATCCAGGTATTTGCTTGTTTCCTGACCAAAACCACCAACATTCAAGCATCAGTAACAAATACCTAAAAGATTGTAAAGCAATTATAATAGAAAGCTAAAACTGACCACAAAAAAGGGAAAACTTAGAAGTATCTCAAAACACCCAGATCATAATCATAGCATAAACATTCAAATCAATCAATAATAATGAAACTCACGCATCTAAATAATGTAAAACGCATAACTCCAAAGAACACAAACATACATGACAAAAATGACCAAATCAAACCAAAAAGGCAAAGTATATGATAATCAAAACTAATATACGAATGCATTATAACAAACAATTCTTAAACTACACTTTCAAGCAAGTCTAAAAAATTTAGCTAAGTAAATAGCAAGAGTACAAAATACATTATGAAATTTAGTTTTTAAGCATAATGACAAATAATAGGAATACCTAGTTAAATTAAGCACAATAAAGTCCACCCATAACCCAATTACTGATACACAAAACAAATCAACAACAAACCAGAACACAAGCAACCACACCATCTATGCCATTTTTATATACAAGCACTAGATTCAGGACTCCACAAAGCATAACATCTAGGATGCACTTTCAAGTTTATGTAATCACCAAGTACATTTCTAAACACAAACTAAATGAATTTAGTTTGTTGCTGTTGAGAGAATATTCCTTTTAGAGTAAATGAATTTGCATTTGTATAAAAGTTAAGTACTGTCACAACACCAGACAATGTGGCGGCCAACAAAGAAGGATCACTTTTTTTAAGAATGGGATAATAAAAGGACAGAGTAAATAACCAGCACCATCTTCGAATTGCTCCTCTTGTCCCCAGAAGCTTCATTTGAATCAATGTTCCCAGATTCGACTGAATCATCAATGCAGTTACAGTCAGGAACATCATTGTCTAGAAGGAGCTCAATTGAATTCCAAAACTGCATGACTGCCTTTGCCAGGTTGTGAGACAAAATTTTCACCCCAAGATGTTTGCTTTGTTTTTCAAATCTTAACCGAGAAGTAAAAGTTGCCTGATGAGACAATTGTGCGGCAGCAGTTATCTTCCAAAGACGCTCCTACAAACACATTTTGGTGGGACAAAAGGATGTATTAAAAATCAAATATCAATTAAATTTAACAAGGGTTAGTCTTCAAGTCCTTAGAATGATGATAGAGCAGAGAATCACAAGCAGGTCTAGAAAATAAAACCTGTGCAAAATCATTTGCCAACCATGTCATTTCCTCGAGGACAAAACCCCAGCGAGACTTTCTATGGATCTGTGAGGACAATGTGCGAACAGATAACTCTGCAATCCTCTTCCGCTTGACCTGTGTTAACATACGATATCAGAAGGTTATAGTTTGCTGACAAACCCACAAAACAAGAACAATCAATAGAAATGGAAACAAAAAATTAAACCTCTATAATTTTAGCCTCTTCCAAAATAGAATCTTCATGAGCCTTGTCTGCTAACTTCAAGTTGTGTGTAGAACATGGTTGACAGTCAGAGGCAGTAGTAGCAACCTTTTCAACCGGAGCAGTTTGAGTTGTTGAAATTGACACATCCATAGGAACTTTAAGTCTTTCACAGTTGTCTTCCCTGATACAATTAGGATGACCCATCAGGCCAACACTTTTCTCTTTATCAGCATTTGATACGGAACTTTCATTGTGGTGCGGTCCTTTAATATTGGAAGAATCTTTCACCTTGTTTTGCATGCCAAGACTATTAGTATGGATGCCTTCCTCACTTTTGACCATATTACCACTACCAGAATGGTTTTCGTAACCAGTAGCATGTTCATTGTTAGAAGTAACACCACTTTCACCAGCATTGGTATTACTCCTTTCTTTTACAACTCCACAGCCAGTTAAATACAGCTTCTGCTCAAATTCTGATGTTTGTTCCACTGTATTTTTATTTGCATCAATATTCTTTGCATTACTACACATATTATTATTATTATTTACATCTATAGCTAAACTAGTTTGTGCACAAGAGGACTCCGAATCAAAATTCTTCATGCTTAATGCAGCACTGAAATTTTGGTCTCCATTCGGTACACCTTTCCTGTCTAATTTTATGTTTCCAAATCCATTTGGCTGACCAGAACAAGATTCATTTCCAGGTTGTTTAGTAGCTGCACAAGGTGGAGGCTCAAGATCACCTGAATTTCCCAGGTCCCTTTCTCCAACTGCTTTAGCTTCCCCAGAAGCCAAGACAACTGGATTTTGTACAATATCATCTTGAGAAGGTATAATTCGTTGATCTTCTTTGAAGTTTTTATTCATGCCAATATCCAAGTTGTCTTCAGGAACACTGGCATTGCCACTAGCTGTTTGACAAGCTCGGGCACCAACCAACTCATTGCCCAGTGGATTATTAGATGTTGGATCTTTAGAAAGTACCTCGCCATTTAAACCTGTAGGCTTTGGCTTAGAAACAGAAAGAACATTGTGGTCCTTTTGTTTGTTTGTATCAGATATTATTCCCTTCACATCCCTTGAAGCCCCACGAGGACCATGATTTGGTTTGGACCTATTCCTCCGCGCATATGGCCTGAAAATAGCAGAATCTTCAGTCTCCTTTGCATTTTGATTCCCACCAATTCGAGAAGATTGCTCTGAAGGAGCAATGTTATTACTTTTATTTGGATGTAGAGACCTCTTTTCGCCTTCAAGCAACTCATTCTCACCATCAAAAAGCAAGAGGTTATCAGCAGTATTTGGTTCACTAAGAGAAGGGACCCCTGGTCTAGCACTACTGTCGACAGAGTCACCATGAGGGGAGGCAGTCAATACAAAACTACCTTTTGCTTCACTGAATCATATTAGAAGAGAGGACAAGAGAAAGAATTGATAGGGCATCATTAAACAAATTAATACACAGTAGATATTCATAAACAAGTAACACATACTGGAGACCAAAAAAAAAAGACAAGAAAATAATAGCCAACCTGGTCACAAACTGCTCCTGATGCTGATCAGTGAGTGAAGTAGACTGAACACTAACTGAAGCAGCATTCCCTAACTTAAAGTCCAAAGGATTCCCTCCCTGCAATTACAAAGCACAACTGAGCTGGTCATCATTTACATTGAAAATTTGTTTAATGTAAGATTGCAGAAGAACAAAGCTGTCATACTTTTTCAAGAAATTCTAGTTCCCTTCTTCTTTCTTCACGCGCATCATACTCCAGTCTGTATCAACATTCATGAGTTATTCTTCAAGCATAAGACACAATCAAACAAATAATGCAAGTACACAAACAGTTTCCCCTTCACCTGAGCACTGCCTGAGCCTTCTCAATTGCTGCTCGGCGTGGAGAGGTTTTCAAACCAATACCAACTCCGCCATCAACAACACCTCCCATAGAATCAACCTCAGCATTTACAAGGAGAGCAGATCCTGAGTTACATCCATGCATCCCACTCTTAATATCTAAGAGTGTCACTTTTCATCTACCAAAGAATCTGCAAATTTTGTAAAGAAAAGACAGCAAATTAGGATGTAAATCCAAGTACAAAGAAAACAGGTAAGGACTAGAAAGCTCCTCACTGACCAAACATTAGAAACGTTAACAATTAAACAATACTTTACGAACAGACAGTAACTTCATGTATGCATGTAGAAACGTACTTCAAAATAATAAGTTGAAATAGGTGAACTAATTTTCAGCAAGATTTAATTCTCCATATCAAAAAATTCCCAAAATTAAAAATGTGGCTCTACTCTATGAAAGACTTTTAAATCAGGATGTCTAGAATTTGGGTCCCTAAATTCCAGATACTGCATATCATGCAGTATGTGTTTAAAGTTTAGACTGCTCAAGTTTTTTTTCCAACTGAATTTAAGATCAATTTTGATTATAAAAAAATTTGGATGGTTTGAGATCGTATACAGTTTCCTAAAACTGTAAACCATCTCAATCCAGGATGTCTATATGCCCAACTTACAAGCATGGGTTGCAATGTTCCATAATGATTAAATATAAAATGGGAACAGGCAAAGGAAATATAGGTATGTTATGAAATTATATATATTAGGAATCATGTTTATATTTCCAAGTAATTTGTAAATAATCTCTCACGGGAACTCAGTACTTTCCTTGTTTTATTTATTAAATATTATTAGACTATTAACTAATAATATACTCCAAAACAAGAACAAAAAGTGCAAGCCGAAAATGATATGATGAACAGTTCATGGTTAAGTATCATGCACTGCATTACCATTTAAAATCTTTCAATTTTCAATTTTCTATTATTATATGAAAGGGGGTCCATGCCAAAATGTAAACTCTGTTCACCACTTGGTAATGAAAAGCTAGCATGTGATAGAAGTTTTAGATCCTGTCTACTAGTTTTTCACATACATTATATAATAGATTTTTTCATTTCCATTACAGTTGAAATTCAGATATTTCTTTAGCACAAAGGATATCTGCTTCCACTGAGTGGATAACTGATAATTGATAAGAGATAATCATTCCAGATAAGCCACAGGTAAATACTACTTTGAAAAGATGTAACCCAAGTAGAAAAACACACTGATCTATACCAGTTACTGAGCAAAAGCTTCACCTTATAATCAAATTGCCCAAAACATTTTGAGATACATGCTAGAAAATTTCTGCAACATAATGATATTAACGATCATGGTTATCCTCCCATAAGTCACCAGATTATATCAATCATTTAAAAGATACAAATAACATATATACGACTCAACAGATTTAGAGGAAAAGCCAAAATGATGTCCAAGTTGAAAGCAAAAGCTCACCAATCTTAAAATGTTTGCACAGGAAAGGGAATCTTTGACCAGACAGAAGCAGCACGCACTAACAGCACATGCACGCATCAGTTTAGAAAGATACCAACTAATTAATAGCAACAAACTAAAAATTATGGTAGTTAATACATAGAGTTATTAACACGTTAGCAGCACACACCCGCATCAATTTAGATGGATACCAACTAAACCAATAGCAACAAACTAAAAATTATGGTAGTTAATACGTAAAATTTTAACATGTATATTCGATAACCATATTACATCCCATGAAAAGGTTGCCGCCAATGATTCCCTTCAAAATTTCAAACTGCCATCACTAACCACATATTTACACTTCAAATTACTAGCTCCCCCACTTAAACATAAGCATTCTAATTCCATTCCCGGCAAGTGTCAAAAACAAAAACTCTCAGATTTTAGTAACACAGCAATGCAGCACCCCATTAACAGACACAGACACAAACCCATTCCATTCCAAACACAATGCATAGCACAAACACCATTACCCAATTCGCCCCAACATTCAAAACCCTAACCGCGCCCATTTCCCCATAATTCCCCCAATTAAAAAATTCTAGGGTTTCGAGGGAATGTCAATAAAACAACAATTAAGGCGAGAGAAGAGCACCTGAGCGCGAAAATGCAAACCTAGGGCACAATTCAAGCGCGTCCCGAGTCGAAATTCCTCTCTCCTAGGGTTTTGGACAAAGGGGGGTCCCCAAACAACAACGAAGGCGAATTTGCCCTAAAACCTAACGCGTACGGAACCGAATACGAGAAGGGTTGGGTTTGTTTCGTTTTGTTTTGTTCCCTCAGTGTGTGTGGATGGAGCAATTGGGGTTGTTGCGTTGCGTTTCTCTCTCTAGAATTTGAAGAAGAAAAAAGGGTCGTTTTGGTGTTGGGGGTTGTCGTTGGTGATGTTTCGAAGAGACAGAGAGAAGGGACTAAGCGACCTCTGGTGAAGTGGTGTGGGCTTTGGGGCATCAACACGACGACGCGCAGAGGTGAGGGCTTGTTGTGAGAAATTGGACGTCCATTTTGGGCTTTTTATTATACACTCTTCCTCTTCCTTTTCATCAAGATGTGTGTGTGTGAGTGTGATTCAATCAGATTGAAAAATGAGTTTAATTTAATTTGGTTTAATTGCTCTAATTATGCTTGTGAATTGGGATGTTGGCAATTAGGAGAAACGTTTTGATTTGGTTTTATTGCAAGGAAGGAGACGATGTGATACGCCAAAGCTAACATAATTTGTTAATATTGACGTATTGTCGTCCAATCAAAAAAATTTACTACAATGTTACAATGTTTTAAATAAATTCAAATTATTTTGATATTTCTTTATAACATTACTTATTACTTATTTGATTATGAACCTGAAAATGTTATTTAAAGAAGAAATTAAAGATGAAAACATGGGTTTAAAACTTGAAAATATTTCTAAAAATAATTTCAAATGAGTCAAATCAGAAAATAAAAATTAATGTTTTCAGTATTTTCTTTAAAAGTACGGTGGTACAACAATAATTGAAGTGTTATTTATTTTCAATTTAAAATTTTGGTTCTCAAACTTTAATTGTGTGTCACCTCTTCTTTTGCATTGATAGAGACAATGTTCCATGCCTTCACCAAATTCTCAATCTTACAATGGGTGTAAAAGTGAGGATTTTTAAAGTGAGAAAGATAGAAAGAAGACATTGTATCAAGGACTTGGAGTCTTTCAAATGTTCTATGGAAAAATGGAAATGGGAATAAATGAAAAAACATGATGGTTGTTTTTACTATCATCGTCACTAGTTTCCCTGGTTTCCTTCATTGTTCACCAAATATCATAACTTTTGTTATCATTGTGTTGTATTTGCTATCATTTTTTTTACAACTTATATTAGGTATATTTCTCCTTGATTTCTTCCTTTACTCTCTCATCGTAGTTTTTTCCCTTGGCGAAAGTACTTGTCAATAATAACACGACATCAATAATGTCTTTTCATGATAAGGTATTGGAAAACCAAAAGGCCATCCCTATGATGGGAAAAAGTGATCTTATGGCAAAATGTTTATCCAAATAGAGCATGAGGATGAAAATCTCTTACTTCAAAAAGTTGTATTAGGATAAGAAAGTGTTTTAAGACCTTTGTAGTCAACAGAAGGATGCTTTTGTGATCAAATTGTTAGGAAAAAATTGGTTACAATATCATGAGGGAGTAACTTAAGAAAATATGGCACTTGAACATAGGTTTTATTTATGGATGTTGATCATGGTTTTTACATGGCCAAATTTGAGTTGCTAGAGGATAGAGACAATGTAAGTTTTGTAAGACTCTTTAATGAGTTTTTATCATTATTTAGAAGTGACCCACTAAATCCCAAAGATCATTATTTAGTTTTCTTGGTCTTAATTTGGTGTACTGATGAAAGTTTTCTTCTACTTATGGTCTTGGTTGTGAGTCAACCTATCAAGGTTGACAACAATAATTTAACAAATCAAAGACATAGGTTTGCAAGCATTTACATGGAGATCAATTTAATGAAACTCTTGGTTGGATAGATGTGGTTGGATGAAAATTGGTATAAAGTTTCTTACGAGGAGATTCACATAATATACTCATCTTGTGGTTGATATGGGCATTTGGTGCATTATTACACCATTATCCTTTATCTAACATTGAAGAAGGAAAACACTCAACTAAAAGTGGAGGACCATGGTGCGATGACAAAAGCTTAAACTCAAATAATTAATATTGAGACAAATCCACCTATAAATATGGAAATTTCTAAGAGTATGGAAACAAACATCCATGGGAATTAAATGGTAGTCACCCATAGAAAGTAGATCAAATTGCAAAAATGTTTGTTCGAGTGGATACATCAGAGAAAAAGTAGATCAAATTGGAACCATAATAGAAAATTTGGTTGAAAAAATGGCTAGATTGGAGTGAAGTTCTGAGAATTTTTTCGCAAAAATGAGGAAAATGATGGGTAAATGTGTGGATAAGATAGATGGAAGTTCAAATCATCATTATAAATGGACTATTATAGATGGATCTAAATCAAACTATCATTATTCCTAGAATGAGTGTCGAATGACTATTAAAAGGAAAAAATCACTTGCCTTTAATGGAGATAATCTCATAGAATAGATTACAAGAGCAAAAATTTATTTTGAGGTGCAAAATACTATGGAGGGTGTAAGGATCAAGTTAGCCAAGTCAATTGAAAGTTCAACTATATAATTGTTTCACCCGCTAAGAGAAATAGAAGAGCGTCTCAGTTAGGATAAATTTAAGAAGCCTTGGTTGCTGGATTTGGAGGAAGAAGACAAAGGAATCTATTTAAGAGGTTAACAAAACTAAAGAAGATAGTTTCATGGAGGAATACATTGAAGCCTTTGAATTGGTTTCCTCTCAAGTACAATGATTACCAAAAGACAAACATTTAGGGTACTTCCTTGGTGGACTTCAATCGGAGATTAAATGTCAGATACATATTTTTCGTCCCCAATCTCACATTAAAGCCATGCAATTGGTAAAAGACATAGAAGAGAGTTGGTTCAATTGCAGATAGACAACACATATAAGACCAAAATAATAATTGGCAACAAAATGGTGCATTAAGGCTTGCAAAAAAGTGACACTTCATCAGGATGGGAGTCCAAATACCAAAGGTGCTTATTCTAAATCGCACAGAGGTTGGAGCAATGGACTAAATCAAAACAATTATGGGTCACATTTGGTTAACTCTTTATAGAACCATAATTGGGTTATCTTCTACAATGTCCACATTGAGAAAAGGAGTAAAAGATTTGAATTCTACAATAAAAAAAAAAAAAACAAAGGCTTGCAACATCTAACATATCAAGAAGTGATGGAAAGAATAAATTAAGGGTTGTATTTTAGGAGTGGAGAAAAGTTTCACCCCTTACATTAATATGTAGATAAACAATTAAGATTGGGAATTTTGGGATATAATGAAACCCTAAACAAAGATGACAATGTAATTGCTATTGAAGTGAACAAAAATAACGAGGAAGAACCAATTTCATGCATTTAGCCTTGCAAAAAGGTTGATTTTTAGGAGGCTGTAATTGGTGGAATTAGGGGTAGTTGTGACAATTATTGGCAGGAATTAAAAATGATTACTTATTATTAATTATGTGTATTGTTTTATTAGTGTCAACTATGTATTTTAGGAGTAGTTATTTTATTCATGGTAAGATGGTAGGCAATTGTTAAGCTTTTAGGAGCAACTATTATGTAGTTATGAAGTTGTTTTGATAGGGTTTTCTTTATAAGAATTGTTACAATTCTGGGACAATTTTTGCTCTAATTTTATCTTTAATTAGAGTGCCTAGATCTCAAATTTCAATCTTTTATCAAGGAATTGTGTTCTAGCAACAAAAAAACACAACATGACTTTTGAAAAAGTGTAATAGAGAATAGCTTTCAATGAAGTTTTTGTTAAAGTGCTTACTCATCATCATTTTTATCATAACCGTATCTATCTTTTACCTGGGGATTAACATCAATTAAGAGTCCCCAAACCCTTTAAAGTTAAAATTTTCTGGATTGTCAATGACCATTATCATAAGGTTAGGAAAAAAGCATAGAGGGAGACAAATGGCCAACCTCTTCTAGCTAGGAATAAAGTTAGGGATAACTCCTTAATTTTATGGGTTAACTAAGCTTTTAGTCCTTAAAGTTTTACGAAATTGATTTTTAGTCCTTAAACAAAAGTTTGACAGATTAAAGTCGTTCAACTATTTCAAAATTTGATTTTTAGTCCTTAAACAAAAGTTTGACTAGTCAATGTCCATCAACTTTTTTCATTCAAGCTTTTAGTCCTTAAACTTTTGAAAAATTTGATTTTTAGTCCCTAAAATTCAATTAAATAAATAAAATAATGAGTTCAAACTTTTATTTAGGGACTAAAAATTGAAATTTCTAAAAGTTTAGGAACCTCAAATAAAAGTTTAGGAACTAAAAACCTTAATGGAAAAAAGTTAAGGGACCTTAATCAGTCAAACTTTTGCTTAGGGACTAAAAACTGAATTTAAAAAAGTTTAGGACTAAAAACTTAGTTAACCCTAAATTTTAATAAATAAGTTTTTGTGATCATTCATGAAGAGAGAAAAAAAAAATTAAGGCAAATATCAAGGGAATCTAGCATACCTTAAAAAAGGTTTATTCGTAACTCATATCCATCTAAAAGATACTTTTCAACATAAATATAATCATATTTTATTTCAGAAAGTTCATTAATATAAAAAAATCACAAGAACAATGGGTTAAATTAGGAGATAAAAATACATCTTTTTTCATACCCAAATTTTTAATAAAAGGAGAAGAAATAAAATCCATGGCAATAACCTTCCTAATGGTTTATGGACTTCAAATGAAATTTTGCAAAGAAAATCCCACATATTTTTCAAAAAATTGTTTTGTTCTTAACACTTCTAAAAAATAGTATGTCGAACAATAATATACATACATACATACATACATACATACATACATATATATATATATATATATATATATATATATATAAGGAGAGATCAAATTACACCGATGTAACTTTGACAATTGTTACATCATTTTTATAACTTAATATAGACTATGATTTTTATTGATATAATTGTTGAATTATATTTACATATTTCCAAGATTGTTTGTGACAAAATTTGTCAAAATTGAATACCAACATGAAGGTAATCAAATGATCTATATTTCAATATATTTTGAAATGTTTATATTATGTAGATTTTAATCTATATGAACAACGTAACAAATGATTTTGGATTAATATAAAATTTTGCTTATGTTATCTATGTGAAAGGAACTTTCTATCCAACAATGAGTTTTAAGAAAACATTATTCAATTGAAGTTATAGAATGGTGTACAAGTTATCAAAGTTACATCAATTCAATTTGATCTCTTCTCTCTCTCTCTCTCTCTCTCTCTATATATATATATATATATATATATATATTAAAAATAATGTGTTGCTAATATTTATTCCCTTCTAAAAGATGAACTTTTTTAGAAACAACCTGCTCCAAAGTAGTAGGTAACTACAAGCATGCACAAATAAACATATTATTGACAACCAAAAAAATTGGAGCAAACATATTAGTAGATTTTTTTATCAGAAGTTAGGCTTATCCCTTTTCAATGAAGACCTATTCACTATTGGAAGAAGCTCTCTAAGCTCCTTAGCATGGCTATCCATGCCATTGAATGTATAAGCTTTAATCATGGTTCTATAAGTAATGATATCGAGTTTACAACCATATTATTTCATCATCTCAAGCATTCCCTTTATCTCAACTAAACACCCTAACCTCACATAAGCATCCACTAAGCAATTGAAGAATACAAAGTCCAATAATACATCTGAATTCTCAACAAAATGAAGGACACCACCAATTTTTTTAGGTTTACCTACACATGCATAAGCCCTCACAAGTGAGCACAATGTAATACAACTAGGTTTTATTCTTTCTGACCGCATTAGTCTAAACAAGTACTCCATCTGTTTGAGATCCCTAGCTTTTTCAAAAGCATCAACACAATATTGAAGGTCACAATTGTCCAAGAGTAATGGTACTTCTGCATGCATTCCATCACAATACTTATTTTCTTGTAATCCTGAGCCTTGCCATAAGAATCCAAGAGAATGTTGAATGTCTGAACATTAGGTTGGATTTCAATAGTTTGGAACTTCTCATAACACTTCTCTAATGTTGCCAAATGCCCTCAGTGTTGAATTCATGGTCCATAGATCATGTTGGCAATACCAATCAACAAGCATTTCCACAAGTGTAGATTCCATCTCTGAAAATATTTCAAGAACAAAATAAATATTAAAGATATGCAACGAATATGATGGTGCAGTTGGTTGCTAAAAGAACACAATACAAGCTATATAACAAAACTAAATAAAAATGGAACAACTTTTGTATCTCAATTTTACTTGGAAGGGAAGGGGTGAGGCGATCTAATGCAATCTTACCCCCCAAGGGCATTGGATAGAAGACTCCAAAAAGATTGGGCCAGAGATGCAAGAGAAGGCCCTAGGGTTCTCATGAGCCTTAAGGTAGATTTTGGGCCCATGGGCTAAGTATGAGCCCATTTATCTATGTACATATTAGATTAATGTTTCATTATTTTTGGGCCTTGTATTTAGGGTTCCATAATGTAGGTAAGGTACCCTTGAAATGTAGGACTTTTAAGCCCTTGTATTTTAGAGCACCTAGACTAGTTTTTGTATTATGGGTAGTTTTGTAATTTCATATGCATCGAGTGAATATTTGATGTGTGTGTTGGTAAATAAATTTAATTGAATTGGGAGAAGCCCAATCCAATTAAATTTTAGAGGGGGAGGTGAGCATTTGCTTGCTACACTCCATTGCCACATCATATAGTCACACTTTGTGCATGTCCTTCATGCTTTACATGCCTCATGACACCTAAGCACACTTAGTGGAGAATCTTGGACTTGATCTTGGAAGCCAATTCAATGCGTGGATATATATCGCACACCTACACAAACACACCTACACCGGAGATATATATCAGTTATGGCTTTGTGTTAAGTTTTTCTCAATCTTCATCTTCTACTTTTTGTTTGTTTGACCATAGAAGCGTTAGGTGTGGCAAAGCCTTCAGTAGCTAGTTACCTTAGCCAGGAGATACTAGCAGAGCAAGAAGCTGATACAGTGCATGGATTACCTGTGCAGCCTCCGGTGAAGTTCAACAATATGGTGGTTATAACACTGTCAATGAAACTCAAGGAAGAGCACTGTTCTATTGGTTTTCCGAGGCCACTCACAAACCAGAACAAAAACCCGTTCTCTTATGGCTCAATGGAGGTACTTTTTTTTATTGACCCAACTCTTCATGTATATATTTATATTGCAATCGTTTTTATTTAGTGTTCACTCTCATGACTAATACATGATAACTTAACGAAAGGTAAGGGTAATTTCTAGTGAATTTATCTTTTAAATCTTATAGGATGGTTTAATCTTTATCTTTTGATTTTAACATGTATTAAAAGGAATAGAGAGGGATGAATTTCATGATAATTTATGGAAATGAATGGAAGATAGTAGTTATTTCACACTTAAATTATAGGGATGTTGATTGTAATCAAGCATTTAATTTTTCTTGATGTCAAGAATCACAAACCAGAAGGTGAGGAAGTGAGTGCAGCAGGAGTAAACATTGATAATCACATGAATGAAGGCAGTGGCTGGATTAACTCAGCATAACAATGCAAAGCCTATTGCTGATTCCAGTTTTTCCAAGGCTAAACCAAAAGATTCTTTGGACTCACAATTCAACCGCCAGAAGCTTCATAACTAGTTTCTGTCTTCACTATTTTATTCTTGTTTGGTTGCTCAAATTAAATGCATTTTTCTAATTTTTTAACATTGCTATTTTTCTTTTTAGGGGAAAACACACCCAACTCAATTTTGTTTTGCTTTTGATGTCCACCCCAACCCAATTATTCTTGTTATATTTTGTAAAAACTGGGAATTTAATTTTGTAATTGTCTGTTTGTGTACTGGGCTGGCTTTATTGTAGAAGCAAAGGAGACACTCTCTTGTTTTGTTACTGCCTTTTCTCTCACTCTAGTGTCTTACAGATGAAAATGTATGTTTCTACCATTTTTGTTTGTTTTCAAAATTAATACACTAATTTCAATCGAACCTTTCTCTTTTATATTGGGATATGATTGATGTTTAATAGCTTTGTCACAGCTTAGAGGGCAATGCCGGTGCACTCACAAATTTTGAGGTCCTTGATTTCTTACGAGCTAAAGGAGCTTCAAAGGATCCAACAAAAGTTATTGCCAAAGTAGCGCAGTCTGAATACAAGGTTAGATTTGATTTTTCTAATAAATGGGAATACTTGTAAGTTTTATTGGTAGATGAATGTGTTGTATATCTAGCAGGTTTATGATTATTTGGTTGACACTACTGCCTCCACTACTAAAAAACTTGTTTTTTACAACGCACATTCTAAGGCGGTTATAAGAAAACTGTCTTAGAATGTGATGTGGTGACATTTTTGTAATTAAAATCATTATATTTTGTTTTTATGACATATATTTTAAAGCGGTTATGAAAGACCGTCTTAGAATGTGATAGGATGACATTTTTGTAATCATTTAAAATTTGAACGACGACGGGTTTCAAAACAGAACCGCCTTCCTATTCTTTCTTTTATAATACTAACCCTAGCTTCATGCCGCACCTCAACTTCTCTCTTCCAACTCGCATATCAATAATCTGCCTCTTCTCCTCACCTTCACCTTCGTTTCCCCTTCTTCCCCTCGTCACTCCTCTCCTTCTTCCTCCCTCTCCCCCAAGCTCCCTTCCTCCTTCGCCTCCGCCTCCGCTGCTCCCTTTCCTTTCCTCTCCTTTCCCTTCAAACGAATGTTTCTTCATGTCGGACTCAGCCAACAAGTTGCGATTGGTGCGTTGCCCAAAGTGTCAAAATATTCTTCTCGAACTCGCTGATTACTCTGTCTATCAATGTGGTGGTTGTGGTGCCGTTCTTTGAGGTACCTTCTTTTCTTCTCTTGATCTTGTTGCATTGTTTTAGTTTCTAATTTTAGTTTCCATTTGCTTTTAATTTGCAGTGAAGCATAAAGGTTATGTGAGTGGTAGCTTGTCGGATGAGGGGAAGGTTGGACTAGGAGGAGATTCTGGTTAATCAGAAAGTTCTTTGGAGAAAGGCTTAGTTGATCGCAGTGACGCTTCAGATGTTGATGCTAAAGTAGATAACATGGCGAGGTGTTTCAGAACCAACCAAAGGATACTGGTGAGAAAAAGGTAATTGACGATGATGTTGATGTCGACAGGAATAAAGATGAACTAGGTAAAACAATAGGAAGAGAACAGGAGGAACCTCCCAAGTCTCAAATTGGTCGTGAGAATGGGTCCAAATTCTCTAATTGGCCGAATGAGAGAGAAGTGAGATGGAAGGGTTTTGGAGAAAGCCACGAGCTGATATGGAAAATGTGAGATTTTCCACTTCGAATTCGAAGTATCTTGACGAGGGATCTTCAAATGGCTATTCTAGTAATTATATGGAATCTTTGGTATTATCACGGTTTATGGCATATACTGATTTTTTTTTTTTACTATTAGCCCCTTTTTTGGAAAGGCTGAATTTATGCAGTAAGTGTTATGAGGATGAATATGTTACTCCTTGTTTCACTGACACGATTTTATGTCCATGAGTGTTTAGTGCATAGCTCATGTTGGTTATGGAGTTTAGTTGGTTTACTGAATTATTAAGTTACATGGTGCAGTTATTTTACATTTATAAGTCTAAAAAAGAGTTTATTAAGTTACTGAATTATTAAGTTACTTGGTACTTGTGGATTACCACTTAGTGCATAGTCCCTTTTTACGTTTATTAAGTTACTGAATTATTAAGTTAAATATTACTCTCCATTTTTGTTTTTTCATTATTAAGGAACTTTTGCCCTCCAATTCCCTAGTAGTCTTCTTATCTTCATTTTAATGAATTTATATATTGAAGGCCCTTCTCATTTAAAAACTCTTGCAATTGTTTGTGTAGTTTTTCTTTTTTTTTTATTGTCTACTTAATTTTCATTTTACATGTATAGGTATTGTCAGCAGCCAAAGTTGCCAAAAAGATGAAGCTAAAATTTACTAAAGAATGGATTGCATATCTTAGATTGCCTCTTCCAATTGATGTTTACAAAGAGGTAATCCACAAGTTATGCTTTCGAAATTTGAATATAGCTGAAGCATTATATTCTGAAACATGGTGTGAATGTCATGTAAGATGTCTCAAGGTTGTCATGAGATCCAATGTAGGATTGGAAGGGGGGAAGAAACACAAATGGTGGAATTGTAAGGTTCATGTACCTTTTTTTGTTTTCTACGAATGAACAGATTAATTCAGCTTATGGCCTTTTATTTTTCATTCAAAACCTTTGTTAATCCATGAAGCTTAATAGTCTTCTAGTAAAGAAATCACTGGTAGCAATAAAATTATTAATCAGCTATATATCACGGGTGATATTAAATAAACTGCCTAATTATAAATTATTTCATGCATTGGGCTGATAATAGCTTGTCTTATTATCTCTATACTCAAAACAGAGGCCTTCAAGTTCAATGAAGTTAACTACTTCAGTACTTCATACATGGGATGCAGTATATATAAAATGGATACTTCTTAGCCAAAAAGATTAATTAGTCTAAATATTTTAAACATTTTATATTTAAAATGGATACTTTTTAATTAACAATATATATATACTCATTTCTTCTTTTAAATGAATACTTTTTAATTTTATTTGATTACACTTAATTAACTTGTTGTACAGATTTTGAAACCAGCTTTTACAATAATAGCTGATCACGAGATGAAATGCCTTTTGTTATTGATTCGTGGCACACATAGTATCAAGGATACTTTAACAGCTATTATAGGAAATGTACGTGGTACCATTTCATCATACTATTTAGCATTAAAGGTATGCTTTCCCTTTATCTATATCTTTCTGCACACTATACAAGCTTACAACTAGTTTGTTTAGAATAATATAATAATTTTGATTATATATATAATCAAATTGTAGCTTTTACAATAAAATTATTTAATAAGTAGTTATTAAATAACATAGTAATAATTAAAGTAGTTTATTTGGTATTGTCTAAACGTTAAGACATCAAATTTCAACTTTCACATGTTCCTATTTTCGGTACCTACACTATGGTATTATTTATTTATTTATTTATTTATTTATTATGTTATTGATATGGAGTATTGATTAATTTTGTTGCTAATTAATTTTGATTGAAAAATTTAACTGATTATTTTAATGTGTTTTTTTTTCTTTCACTTATGTTTTTTTATACTCAAAATTTAAATTAAATTTTTTATTAAAGATAATTAAATATATACGCCTACTGGTCACATGCTACTTCACTTATAAAATACATGATACATACTAGTCTTTCAAAAATAGAGAAATGGAATGTCTCTGTTTTTACATTTGTAGGATAGTGTGTTTAAATCTGATAGTGTGTTTAAATATTTATAATATAAAAATTATAACATAATATTATATTTACGTTAGATGCTAATTCAACTTTGTTATTTAGATTATACTTTGCTGCCAAAATATCTGAAAGTCATTACTCAACTATTTTAAATGGGAATTGATGGAGAAAATAATTATAATGTTTGTTTTCAAGGTATCTAATATTTGATTAACTGAGCATGTTACTAATTTTAAGAAATAAGGCCACGGTAATACCATTTTGTTTTAGTTCTCATAGAGCCAAAAAAAAAAGGAATATTGTCAAACTCTATCCTCTTCAGTATCATTGACGTTAAAGGCCATGTTAGCATTTTTTTCCTGCATTCTAGTTCCATAAGTTGGCAATAAAGGTTGTAATTTGCTTATGCCATGTCGGTGTAGCATATGAAGATGTTATCCCACCTTATGGTACCTAGAGTTAGTTCCTAAAGTTGCATCTTTTTACCTATTTTTTCTTTAAAGAAAACTTTAATGTTGGAAGCAATCAATATAGTTATAATTTCTGCAGGCTGAGGTAACCATCATGAAGCTTAATGAGGAGAGGCGCAGGAACACTCAAGAAAAAGATTTACTACTGCGGCAGGAGGAACTGGACAATTTGTTGTTCAGGTACTTCATTTTCTATCTCTCTCTGCTGTGTGTTTTTTCTCTCTGCAGAATTTCTCAAATTTCTCCATTGGGTGTTCATTCATGGCTTTTGGAAGATGCAATAAGCAATAAATATTTACTTACCTGATTGAGTTTTTTTACATGGTTGTATAACCCAATCCAATGGCCTAGTGTGCAAACAGATTTTTTTTTTTTTGAAACTAAAAAAATGTTACAATGTGAAAAATGTTAGCTACACTTTTTATGCATAAAAAATAAAAAAAAGTATCAAAATTTTTATAATAACTCATAAGCTCCACTTAATCAACCAAATTATATCCATTTGATAGTGACACTTTCTGCATTCTGTTTCTAACATTCATTCATTAAAAAAAAATTATCTGAAGTCTTCTTGTAAGGCTGTAAAATAGAAGTGAAAAAAAATCACACACTGCTTTTACCTCAGGGCATAACCTGCATGACGTCACACATTGTTGTCAGTGCGCGTGCTTGTTGCAAGCTGATTTTACTAGGGACACGAAACATATTCTCTTCTATCTCATGATCATGATGCAAAAGCATTAGCATCAAGGACCATGCACCCCATGGAAAGTGTCTTTTCTCTCTTTGTAGCCGCTAGAACTGATTTTATCCAATTTCTGGTGCAGTCTGTTGGCTACAATTACATATGTCTATGGGCATATGATTCCATTTCACCAAAGTATATATATGCATATGCACACATTATTCCATTTTAATTATATTATAAAACATTACATATATAGTTCTGAGGCTTTTTTTTGCATATGTAGTCATTTGAGCTTCTTGGATGGTATATCTACAATATGCTTCTTACATTCAACCTTATATTATTTCTTTCAAGCTATCTAAGTGAAATAAATGTTATCTCTCTTCAATCTTTTTAGGATAGTTTTGGACGATTGCATGACAGGGGGGAAGGAAGCCCGAAAACAAAATAGAACTTTGACTAAGTTTTTCCCAAATAAAATTACAATTCACATGCCACAGGTATATACAGGGGAATATTTGTAGGGTATTTTCCTCTCCTTATACTGTATTCATAGTATATTTCCTTGTATAAGATGAGGCTATTCATAATATATTTCCTGGTATAGGATGAGGCTCTACTAGAATCCTGGAAGCAGCAACTGGATCGAGAAGTTGAGACTCAAAATTAAAGGAAATTTACATCACTTGCACATAGTGAGTACCTTGTGTTTGCTTATTAATTTAATTCGTTGGCATAATTGAAAGGCATGTTTATTGCAACATCTACATATTTTCATGCAAAAATAGAGTTGGAGGCTATAGTACTTTCCTTAATATGTTATTTCATTGTGGTGCTAAGTAATTCACAGTATGATTTATATATGAATGGATGGGATACCAATTAAACAATCAATGCAACTTATGCTATACCATGAAAGTTTGTTTCCTTTGCATGTATGTCCTTTAGATCACCACTTTTTAAGGTTTGGAAGATGGTGTTATTGTATCAATTGTGCAAGGACGTTTGGTTTGGGTGGGTATGTGAATTTTATTTTTTCTAAACTTTACATTTGTCTATATTATCTCTCATCCATCTTTGATAACAATCCCATTCTAAGTTTTAATTCAAGGCTGACATTTTGCTTTAAATTTTCATTTTTTATTTATATTTAAGATAATGAGAAGTGAGTTAGTATCCCTTCTGGTCTTTATTTGATTATGTAATTTTTTGCAAATCTATATAGGAGAATTTAGATCGTTGATTTATTTGGTCTGTTTGTGAATCCTCCAATAAAGTAGAAACTAAGATGATTCTAAAAGAACCATTGTAGTATGTTTTAGAAACTAAGGCGGTTGTAAAAATTATCGTCTTAGTTTCTAAGACATACTACGACGATTCTTTTAAAACCGTCTTAGAATGTTAAACTTTCTAAGACGGTTATTCAATAACCATCTTAGAATTCGCATGTTGACTACACTATATTACACAGGTTTAGCACGTAGAACCACCTTCGTATCAATTAGATTCTAAGACGGTTGTTGGATAACCGTCTTAGAAAATGTTACTTTTTACGACGGTTCAAAAACCGTCGTTGTAACATCTAAAAGATCAATCCAATTTCTCTTGAGCAACTGAGGTAATAAAATGATACCAAAGGTACATATGTTCAACAAATGGTGTGAGTAATGGAGGAAGGTACATTGAACAAGTTCTCTAAGAGTAGGAAGTGGAATTTTGTTATTCTTGTAGTTTCACGTGCAACCATAGTAAAATTGCATTTACGACTTCATTAAATGTTGGATTGAGTTGGAATTTTGTGAGCCAATTCAAGATACATAATTCTTAAATCTAAATCTTTGGTTTGTTTATTGGTTGCTTGTGGTGAGAGATATTTAGTTTGTACTATCTACAATTTTTTTATACTTTCATCTTCTTGATTCTCTATTTGTATGTTTGTTGTTGTTTTGGTTGTTTAACCAATACTCACTTTTATCTAAAACCATGTGATTTTCAGAATCATGGGATTTGGTTGTTTTGTTAAAAAAGGTGAGAGATATTTTTTTCATTAAGTTGAATGATTAATTGATGAACGTGATTTGTGCACTAACTTGAGTATCTTTAATCTAAAACCATTTGGTTCAGATATATTTTGAAAATGGTGGGTGATTATGTGAAATTTTCAAAATTATTTAAAGATTGTATCCTTTCATGAGATTTTGTGTCCACTCATATGAAGTGAAAGTATGAATAGATGCGCAACAAACATGAGATGTGACTCTTCACCAAGAGTCATGACATGCGACTCTTCACCAAGGGCCTTGAATGCATAAAATCACTAGATTCTTTGTAACCGTGCCCTTTCCTTTCTTCCCTTATGCACATAGGGAAATAAGGAAACTATCATCGCTAGTTGTTTTCTTTGGTATTCCTTAACTTTTGTGGAGTCATCACCTCCAATTTCAACTAACATAATATATAAATTTTGCTCGTGCATGTGTCCATGCATACCATTTTGAAGCATAGGTTGATGTCTAAAGATATTATCAAAATACATACCTTTCATACATAAACAAACATATTGCTAAATCCTACAAGATCAAATTGTAGTTTGATTTTTTGAACATTCATGTCATTTAATTATGCTTGTATCAGAAATATGTAAGACATATTAACAAATGGTAAAGATTTGGTTTATAAGCTAATAATTTGTTCAACATTGACAAAATTTAGTTATATTTAATTTCTAAGTCAATGTATCTAGTCTATTGATTCTCTTTTCAAGATCCAATACTCCTCCAATAAACTGCCTTGATTCATTTATCTCATTTCCATCTTTATAATCTTCCTCCAAAGCCTCCATCAGTGGTTCAACGGTGTCTTGAGAAGGATTTCCAAATAAAATAGTTTTCAAAGGAGAAAATTCAGGTGGAAACACCAGCATCATTGCATAGACTGCTCTTTCACCGAGTAATATTCTTTGCAAAATCACGATGATGATACAATATTGACTGCTTCCACCATCCTGCATAACGTGTGGTGACATCTCCCTCAAAAAAGCCAAGCAGGAAAATAGAAATTCCCGTTAGATATGGGTATGTAGTAATTTTTCCATGCAATGCCTTTGGTTCCAAAGAATGTAGCCACACAATCTAAAACTTCTTGATGCATTCTAAATTGCATAGCCACTCTTTATGTGATAGGTACTTTTGTGTAATACATTTGTGTGACAACTAGCATTGAAACTCTCATGCATATAGCAAAAAAAAACTATTTTTATTTATCCAACATATTGAACATAAGGGTGCTAAGGAAAGTAGTCCCTAGCTGAATCCAGGACAAATCTCCTACCCTTAATTTTCAAGGGATTAAGCTTGTGCCACCTACATAGCATAGGTTTTTCATGGTTGATCAACTTAGGCTGTGGTTGCAAATTTGAGAATCTCTCCCACACCCAAATATGAACCAAGTAGTAAAAGGGTGACTAAAGAGTTACCTCTTATCATCAGCCAAACTAACTATTGTTTTCATCAACAGATTTAAATCATTTTATATGTTGGCTTAAAATATTGGTCGCAAAGTTGATTATCTACATCAAGGAAAATAAACTTGCTCACCAAGCCATTGGGAGATAAATCAATCTCTTCCAACCAAGTTGCAAGGAATGTTTCATGCTCCATTTCATTCCCACTATCGACGAATATCCACCCTTGCTAATGTATAAACCCCATCCTTGTTATTCCTTGTAGTTTGTTTTCCTATCGTATGTATCAATTTCTTCTCCACTTTTATCGTTTCCTAGCTTTGAAATGGGGTGTAGACGGGATCATGAACTATTGGAAAATTCTCCAACACCATCACATCCTCCAAGGTGTTTTTTTTATCACCTTAGGGTAACAAAAAGGTATTTGTATCAGGACACCACTTCTCAACAACCCCAAAACACATGTTTTCATTTTTTACTATGAAGCACTTGGGTTGAAAACATGTGTTTTGGGTTGTTGAGAAGTTGTGTCCTTAGACAAATACCTTTTTGTGTTCCTAGGGTGAGAAAAATGTCACCTTGGAGGATGTGATGGTGTTGGAGGGTTTTGCAATTGTTGGTGATCCTGTCTTGACCCCATTTCAAAGCTAGGAAATTATGAAGGTGGAGAAGAATTTGATACATAGAACAGGACAACAAAATCTCCAAGGAGTAAAAAGAGTGGAGACAACAAGTGATGCAAGCTCCATTGGAGCTTGTAGGCCTAGGATCTTCTTCATCAATGGATCCCTTTGCTTCTTGGAATATGAATGGCAGCGGAATGGAGAAAGGGAGAGAGAGAGGAGACGCCACTTCAAGGAGAAGATGAGTCTAGAAGAAGCTCACCACCATAGGAGGCCATGGATAAGAGCTTGGAGGAAGAAGGAGATGAATGAAGGGAGAGGGAGAGAAGAGCACGAAATTTTGTGCTCTAAATGAGCTTTGAAATCTGAAGTTTAATATTCAAATGATCAAAGTTGAAAAAAATGCACACACATGACCTCTATTTATAGCCTAAGTGTCACACAATTGGAGGGAAATTCAAATTTCACTTGAATTTGAAATTGAATTTGTGGAGCCAAACTTTGGAGCCAAAATTTCACTAATTATGATTAGTGAATTTTAGTTATGGTTCAGCCCACTAATCCAAGATCAATTCCAAGATTCTCCACTAAGTGTGCTTAGGTGTCATGAGGCATGAAAAGCATGAAGGACATGCACAAAGTGTGACTATATGATGTGGCAATGGGGTGTAGTAAGCAAATGCTCACCTCCCCCTCTAAAATTTAATTGGATTGGGCTTCTACCAATTCAATTAAATTTATTTCCAACCACACACATCAAATATCCACTTAGTGCATGTGAAATTACAAAACTACCCCTAATACAAAAACTAGTCTAGGTGCCCTAAAATACAAGGGCTGAAAAATCCTATATTTCTAGAGTACCCTACCTACATTATGGAGCCCTAAATACAAGGCCCAAAAATAATGAAACCTTAATCTAATATTTACAAAGATAAGCGGGCTCGTACTTAGCCCATGGGCCCGAAATCTACCCTAAGGCTCATAAGAACCCTAGGGCCTTCTCTTGCATCTCTGGCCCAATCTACTTGGAGTTTTTCTATCCAATGCCCTTGCGGAGTAGGATTGCATCAACAAGAATCTCCAAGGAGTAAAAAGAGTGGGGTTTATATAAACATTAGCATGGATGAATTTTTGTCAATAGTGGGAGTGAAATTGAGCATGAAACATCCCTTGCAACTTGCTTGGCAATGATTGGCTTCTCTCCTAGTGGCTTGGTGAGAAAGTTTGTTTTCCTTATTGTTGTTCATCTTGCTGGAGAGAATCAGCTTTGTGACCAACAGTTTTATCCAACATATAAAATGATTTTGGTCTATCGAAGAAAACAGTAATTTGTTTGACTGGTAATCAAGAATTGGAATTGTAGTTGACTCTTTGGTCACCCTTTTACTACTTGGTCCAAACTTGGGTGTGGAAGAGATTAACAAATTAGCATCCATAGCCTAGGCTGATTACCAATGAAGAACCTATGCTATTTAGGTGGAACAAGCTTAATCAATTGAAAATTAACGGTGTGAGATTTTCCCTGGACTCTACTAGGGGCAATTTTCCTTGGCACCCTTAATCATGTTCAATTTGTTGGTAAGTTTAGGTCTTTTAATCCAAAAAAGGAAACTTGGTTACCATGTGAGAGTAATTTGGATAAATGAAAATAGTTTTGGTTGTTATATGCATGAGTATTTCGATCCTTGTTTGCAACAATGTATTATACAAAAGTGTCTACCACATAGAGAGTGGCTATGCAATTTGGAATGCATCAAGAAGTTTCAGATTGTGTGATTGCATTCTCTGGCACCAAAGCTATTGCATTGAAAAATTACTGCATACCCAAAATTACTTAAAAAAATTGCAAACAATATTACTTGACAAAAAAGCAGTCTAAAGCTACTCTGTCATCATGGACCTCATGTATCAAAAGCAAATACAAATGGTAATGATGCTGATGTTGCACCTGAATTTTCTCCTTTGAAAACTGTTCAATTTGGAAATCCTTCTCAAGACACTACTGACCCAAGAGATGGAGGCTTTGGAGATGGAAATGGGAAAAATGAATCAAGGCAATTTATTGAGGGGTTAATGGATCTTGAATAGAGAATCAATAGACTGGAGACAGTGACTAAGAAATGATAAAGATAGCAAAATTTGGTCACTGTTGAACAAATTATTCTTATAAACCAAATCTTTAGCATTTGTTAATATGTTTTACTTATTTCTTATACTAGCAAAATTACATGTACAAATGTTCAGCCTAAAAAGAAAATATGACATGATCTTGTAATTTTTAATGCCTTGGGTACATTACTGCCTTGGTTTCACATTTGTTATTTGTTATTTTGCCTTACTACAAGAAAAATGATCTATAATACCTACGGACAAAACTGTCACTATAAATTAAAAAAATCCGTAGGTAAATGCATGATAGACTTTGTCCTACGGACGTTTCTTCCGTCAACTTTGAGGAGGCGTATAATGACGACTAATTGTCTGTCACTATAGGTTTTACCTACTATGTATAGTGTGTAGGTAAAAGTCATTAACTTCTACTCACATCTCCTATCTGTAGGTAAATGTCTTTAATATGTACCTATCATCTTCAACTGTAGGTAAATATGTTTAACATGAACACCTCTAATAAGAAGACAATTCTAGGGTGCCAATTTGAGAGCCTAACTAGAAAGGCTATGACCTGTTTGGTAACTAGGGATGCACCTTGGCATTGCAATCTGCCCTCCTCAACCTTGCCTTGCTATAACATGAGTGTCCATGTACTATTTTTCCTTAAATTATTACTAGCTGGAAGCTTACCAATCATCATATACGGACACACTTTGCATAGAATCAATATTAGAGAATCTCAAGCCAGAAGCATATCTTTTATTACATTAGAAAGTGCAACTATGCAAGAGAAACAGAGAAAATCCTAGCTAATGAACACCATAATAAACTCTACTACCAGCGCACTCTTCTCATAGTTATCATTAAAGTTATTTACATGGCCTCGCATGTAAGCCTTACCGTCACAAGCACATAAACACATTACTCCATTAATGCATCACACAACACTCTATTTGAAAATGGATCTTTTACTCTGTGCCTGCAAGGACTGCTGACCCTTCCACCTGATAGTTCATCGCATCAAATAGACAAAATATATCATAAGATATAAGTCTCAAATTTCATAAATGGAGAGAGCCACACGGTCAAAATAAGCAAACTAACCATGAATGCAGAAACAAATATTGAAATAAATAATACCACTATTATGTGTAGTGGAGCTTTCCAATTTTTGTACCTAACACTCGATTTTCTTGTTAACCAAGGCCAAAAAGACTACCTAAACGAGACTTGTCAACCACTTGAGAGCCTAACCGAACTTGCCACTACTAAAAAAAAAGCCTTTTACGACGCGCATTTTACATTGGTCGTAATAAACCCGTCGTAGTAGGGTAACCGGTGGCATTGTCGTAAATATTTGACACTTTTAAAAGTCATGTGCATGGCATGTGACTGATACAACAACGTTTATTTGGCGGACCGTCTTAGTAGGATACAACGTAGGTTATCTACATCGGTGTATTTGGAATCATCGTGGTAGAAATTGTGATTAACAAAGACGTTTATGCACGCCCACCATTGTTAACATTAAGCTTCAATATATATGCCCCTTTTGCGCGCTAATAGCTACCTCGCTCGAGCTATCTCCAAGTTTGTCTGAAAATTGTGCTGTCAACCCCTCGTCGAGTGCTTGCCTGCATCTCCGTCACACCACCGTGTCCTCCATCGAAGGAAGGTAGCATACATTGTTGCGCGTCCGTCTTCTCTGCATCGCGTGTGTTGCTCCTCCGCAAGCTACAAAGCCCTTTTCAGAGTTTTCGCGCCCTACAACTACTCTTAAAGGTAAGCTTGTGGATGTTTTTATTTTCAGAGTTTGTGTCAACATCCTCCCATGGCAAGAACCTGGTGGGGGTAGATTCTACCTTGGTACTCCCTTGTGTTGTTCATTTCGAATATGTTAGGTTTTGAGATTTGAAATGTTTTTGCTTTTTTTTTTTAACTTGTCTGGGGGTATGCACCATATAATTGGCTGTTGAGAGTTCTGAACCCTCCCCTGATGACTAGGGGGAATCTCATTAGGAAATTTTGTATGAGGTACCAATAAATTTGTGCACATGGCAGGACTTCGATGGCTGGGATTTTTCTCTCGGTGGAGCATATAGAAGAGTTAACAGGTGGTTGATTTTAAATTCCTTGTGGCCATGCATGTTTTATCCTTCTATGGTTGGGGTTTTTGTAAAAGCTAGAGGTCTTGCAGATTTGAGAAAGTTAAAGATTTACTCTTTAATAATATGCATACATTGTTCTTGTTATTATGCATTTCAATTGAATCCAAATCTGCACTTGGAGTACAAAGTGTTATTCATGAATTCTTGGGAGAACTTTCATTGGCCATTTTCAAGGGGAGTGAATAGAAATGAAGGCTTGAGGTAGAATGGAAGGGAAGCTCTTCCCTTTAAATGAGTGAGATTCTCTTTGGAAGATTTTACTTTATTAGAGGAAAGTCTCAATAAGGCTATGCAGGTTCTATTCTATTTGTCAACTTTCATGATTCCTCTAGCGTGAATGGGTGATAATAAGGTGTTGGCTAGTAATTGTTCAACATGATCACAATGGTAGGGAAGGCTTCAACATACCATTAGTTTTTCTCTTCAGCTAAAATCAAAAGCATTCATTATATTCTCTTTAATTGTTGTACAGTGATCAATGAAGGGTTTAGATGTTGTAGGATATTGGTGGCAGAGGATCAGGGTTTGGTTTACTTTTTGCATGCATGATCAAGATCAACTTATTGAATTTGAATTTCTCTTATTAAATTTATAGCTAACTTTCCTGTAAACTGATTATTGGTCTAGTCACAAAGCACCCAGATTCTTAAGAGTTGGAAAATTAAAGCACTCTGAAAAGACAAAGATTTAGACAACACAAAACATTCAGGTGGCTGCAGAGGCCAATAAACTGCTGAAGTATAATCCTACCATTGGTGTAGAAGTTGTGAATGGAGGGACAAGACTTACTTTAGAACAGAAACGGATGCAGCCAAACCCTTGCCAGGTAAATTATTTTCTCATTGTCACCAAACTCTTATTTTATGTATTAATATGGTTTTTATATGAAATTTAAATAATAATATTTGCTTTGTTAGTTGTGGCAAATCTATAGTATACATATCTTTTACAAAAATAGAAATGCAGAGCTCTTTTAAAAAAAGTAATATACAGTTGTGAGAATTTAATTTCCATGGCAATTAAACATGGACAGTGTGCGTTAAAATCTCTGGCCTTTGAGTCAGTTCCTGCAAATAAATTAGACATAACACGAGCAACCCATTTAAGCTAAACAACACTGTGACAATGCAAATTGATTTCATTTGCAAGACAGGTCTAGATTAAGAAAAATGAAAGTTAATTCTAAAATATACCAATTCTCTGCACACAAATTATACCAATTCTCTTGCAGTTCCCTTTGTTTTAAGGCTTATGAATATTCATTTTTCCTCATTTTTCCTGCTATGTATATTGCAGTGGGAGTACAAAGTTGGTTAGTGTAGGTATTGAGGCTGGTGATCATATCTGGGCTTTAAGGTACATCCTCGAGGTAATTCATTTTGCCTACTTGATACATTGTTATTATGTGTGTATGCTTACGCGAGAATTGCTCCATTTGCTTGTAGTTATCAACAGACATTTATTGCCCATACATGTTCTTCTAACTCTTTCCTCTTATTTTAGAGGTGAATAAGTCAAAGGCCACGTCAGATAATGGTGCCATCTTTACCATGCCACTAGTAACTGAGCACTAATCTTTCGAAACACATAACGATTCCATAAAGTTAAACTGCCAACATGTTAATTCCTAGAACTTTCTGCCTTCACCTTTCTTTCTATCTTCCCTTTATTATAAAAAAATAACTGCTGCTGATGATGATTCTAATCATTGCCTAGCCTTCATGTTCATGAATTTGGTGAATCCTTGTTTGATAACAGCCAATGTCTCACGATGGAATTTTTTTAATTAATTATTTTAACCATTTATATACTATGAATGAATTTGTACAGTGGTTGATTTTTTGTTGTTTCAGGTAGTTCCTTTTCTTCTACTAGGAGTGGAGTATGGCCACCTAATTGCTGGAAACTTAATATGTCTGTCCACTTTTTAGTGCTTAATAGTTGAAATTTTTTGTTATGCAGCTGAGGGCTTCAAATCATGGTTGTTGGACACATGGAGTGCTTGCACTCACAAGAAGAAAGTGATGGCATCAGCACTCATGGCTTTCTGGAATCTATCTTCTAAAATAGAAGTAATCGGTGTTAAGATGTGAGCCTTCAAGAACCTGAATTTGTGCAAAACCTGGTCTCCAATCATCGTTTCCAATTAGCTTGAGGTACAAGTAACAAATTGGGGAGTTTACACATGGTACTGTGACCTCAAATTGGTCCACCATGCATGCTTGGAATGGTTTTCTTGGCATGTCATCGAGAACCTCTGGTTCCAATAGATCAACTTTCCTTAGGTGCTTGGAGTTTAGGTGCCTCACCAATATGACATTTGAGTTTGTGTCCCCAAACCTTAGGCTCACAATGTTCGAGGTTTCAGCTCCCCTTGTGCATGTGGTTTCTATGGTGATCATGTAGGTGCAGTTTTTCTGCTTTGTGCAATGACAAGTTTGTTAGAAAATTATGGAAAATAATAGGTAGACATGTAACATCTTCAGAGAGAAAAGAGAAGAAAAAAAATATATATAATGACTGAAACTCCCTTTGTTCCTATATTCCTATGTATAAGATTCAAATTTAAAATGATACTTGTTATTTTTTATAAGATTCAATTTAAAATATTTTAACATTAATTATTTATAGACTAGAAATATTAAAAAAAGAAAGAGAATGTATTGACTACATCTTATCATATCTTGGATGATCTTTTAGGAGTGGTTTTCATATTTTGTTTCTAATCACTGCTGATGATGATGATTCTAATCACTGCCTAGCCTTCATGTTCATGAATTTGGTGAATCCTTGTTTGATAACAGCCAATGTCTCACAATGGAATTTTTTTTAATTAATTATTTTAACCATTTATATACTATGAATGAATTTGTACAATGGTTGGTTTTTTGTTGTTTCAGGTAGTTCCTTTTCTTCTACTAGGAGTGAAGTATGGCTACCTAATTGCTGGAAACTTCATATGTCTGTCAACTTTTTAGTGCTTAATAGTAGAATTTTTTTGTTATGCAGCTGAGGGCTTCAAATCATGGTTGTTGGACACATGGAGTGCTTGCACTCACAAGAAGAAAGTGATGGCATCAGCACTCATGGCTTTCTGGAATCTATCTTCAATAAAAACTCGAATGTTCACAGGTAAGATAAGACCCTAGTAACAAAATTGGCTGCATTTTATAGCATGAATTGCACAAATCAACACTCCTTCCTATTGGACGCCAATCCAAGTTGAGAGAACGATTGAGTTCAATGAGCATTGGAAATTAGGATTTGGCTAAAACAAACACACTCTAACCAATTTTGCTTCTCAATAGATATAATTTTCCTTGTTGTACAATGAACCTTGAGATGGTAAATCCCGTGTGCTTAAATTTGCATTTGGGTTTGGCAACTTAGACATAATTATTTACTTCATCCATCAATCATGACAATGTGCCAAATATTGGTCTGAGCATGCTTTTCATGCAAAACTATTCATATGTCCATCTGTTTTGAAGGACTAATACTTGGTCAAAAAGGTATCTTGAATTTTAAGGAGATTTATTTTCTTGCAGGATATAGACAAAAGGTGATTTATTCCGTGAAGCTGGTCTGCATAATAGAGTTGGTGGTCTCATCATTGTTCGACATCTTCACTTGTTTTCCTAGTGTGAGTTCTGCTTGCTTCATATGTACTTAAGTACATAATATTAATTTATTTTTATGATGCTTAATTATATGTACTTATGATAATTAGTAAAAAATTAAAAGTCAAATAATTTTTAAATTTTCAGGTTATATTATGGTTTTATTATATACATAATTTAATATTTAATATTATATAATTCTTATATTATATAATTTAATATTATATACATAACTTTCAGCTTATACATAATTTTTAATATTATATACATAATTTTCAGCTTATTATATAATTTAATATTATTATATAATTTTAAAACTTTGACCTTATCATAATTACTTGACAATAATAAATTTTAAATTTTCAACTTACACATAGGTTTTAGTTAATTTAATATTATATTATTAATCTAACTAAGCAGCATTTTATATAATCTTAATAAATATAAATAATTATTTTTATTATCAATTTATAATATTAAATTTATATATAAAAATTATTTTAGAAATAACTACTTTCTACATCGGTCGTTTAATAACCGATCTAGAATGTAACATTTTTAATCATGCTGACATAAGCAATGACGTAGAAAATATTACATTCTAGATCGGTTATTAAACAACCGATGTAGAAAGTAGTTTTTCTACTACGATCCTGTTCTTTGCAACGACTTGCTTAGGGGCGTCTTTCTAAAACGGTCCTGTAACGACCGTCGTTGAAGGATCCGTGCTATACAACGTCGTTAGTTTCAAAGACGGGTGTCCACTGTCTTTAAAATGCTTATTTCACCAATGTAAAACGCAGTTTTCTTAGTAGTGTGCTTAGATTATAATTTTGCTCTTAGGAACTTACAATGTTATTACCTCGGTGAAATTTAGTTGCAACTGGCAATCCTAGCTACATAATGGATGTTCAACTCTAAATTCTTAAGCTCTAAGATTACCTTCAAAAGTGATATGAAGATTTAAGTTTAAATTAGTCTAACCAATTCATTTTGGACACTACGCTTTCCGTTTAGTGAAATTTTCGCTGTATGTGTGGGCTTTTTATGAACTCCTATTCTATTGTCTCTGGCCTCACATTTTCCCTTTGTACCTAATGCAGTCTCAACTGACATTAACCTTATATTACTGTTGGGACTGATCACTGATTCTCTGTTCTAAACAGATGAAAAGAATATTCTACAAAGAGAACTGAGAGCAGCACCGGTAATTATATTTAAACTCATGTCATCTCGTTACCTTGAAGAATCCACCCCAGATTTCCTCTTCCTAAGCAGGTACTGCAGTAATCTTATTCTTTGGATTCTCATAGCATCTCAATCCTCCAACTGTTGTAGAGTAGAAACATCTTGTACAATTTACAGAATAACAATGTCAATAGTGAGGGAATACTTACAATCATGGGGAACAAAAAGAAACAGAACATAGACAACGCCAATGTAAAAATCCTCATATTATGAATTATCATCATCTTGAAGGGGAGGGAGGAAATGATCCAATCTGGGATCACTTGGAACAAATAGTTGTCAAAATGCTAAGGATTGTGATATGCTGGAACAAAAAGAAACTCACCTCGAGGGAAAGAAGCAAGTGACTTGCCACAAGAACCTTTAAGCAATATAATTTACTTTACTTGTGATATGCTGGAACAAACAGAACATTGAATAGAAACCAACAATAGCGGGGGAAGATATAAATACTAAGTACCAACTAATACAATATCTATGCCTTTTTATATAGCTTTGTATTAAAAAAGTAATAGAAAATAATATGTATATATACTGAGAGTATATTTTATTATTATTATTAAATCATAAATTATGATAAATATTAATTTTTTAATTTTAATAATAGATATTTTTAATAGGAAATAATAAATATTTTGAAGCTGGAATGCATGGGCCAGCCCAACCGTTTCAATGTTGGAATGCAAAGATGATGAAGCTTCACTTTCACATGTTCTCACTAGTTCCCAATTGTGAATAACTCATCCCTTACCTCTAAGCGGACTAACGTGTCTTCCGACGACAACGATAGCGGCATCTATAGCGGTTCCCTGAGATTCCTCAAGTTTTTCCTCCGACTGCTCCGATAGAATTCTCGAACGTCAGAGAAACGGAGAAGAGATTGAAGCCTCCGCTTGTACTGTCTTCATGCGATTCCTTTTTCACCCACCACGAATATTATCTCACAAATCCCAACGGTGAGAGTGTGCGAAATTGAATTTCGAGAAATATATCCAAATTTCTTGAAAATCCAACGGTTAAAGAAACCGGGATCGTAGTTTTACCGAGATAGTTTTGGATTTCTGCGGAAAAATAAAAAGCTACAATGCGAAGGGTTTTCCTCTAAGCTCAGACAAGATTTTACAATTCCCAACGGTGAGAATGCTCGAAATTGGGTTTCGAATGTGGTGCTCAAATTTCACGTCGATCCAACGGTGAATGAGTCCGAGATCATTATTTTTCTGAGACAGGTTTTGTGGGCTGCGGGAAAAAGAAAGGATTTTGAGAGGAGAAGGGGAAAAACGAAAATGAGAGGTAGAGAAGGCTCAGGAGTCAGTCTGAAAAACCTAGCATGTTGTTATTTATAGCTAGGGGCATTTACGACCTATTATTTACTCTATTTATTTATTTTTATTATTTTTACTAAAAAATTCTTAAATTTATTTATGAAAAAAATGGGATGTTACATAGGAATCCTTATAGATTTTACAAGTGTTTGGCCAAAGATTTCTTTTGAGAGAGCATTTGACAATGAAGTTCTTTTGGAATCTCTCTCATTGTCTTTTGAGAGGATAAGACATTTTTGCCAAGCAAAACTCTCTCTTCAATTTCGTCCCAAGTCACACATATATATAGGCCTTTGATGGCCATTCAAAATTCAAATGATAAGATGTGACTGTTGGCGATATTCCTTGAAAATCCTCTCTGGTAATCGATTACATATGATGTGTAATCGATTACACACTTTCAAACCATTGGTAATCGATTACATGTATTGGTAATCGATTACATGTGCCTTGAATGACCTGAAACCTTTCATTGTGAGGCAAGGCTTGATCTTGAAGAAATCTTGAATCAAAGCTTTGTTTGTTGAAACAATCTTGTATTAATCTTGAAGCAAAATGAGCCTTGTTTGATTCTTCTTTTGACATCATCAAAATCATGTATACATACATTCACATTCTCCCCCTTTTTGATGATGACAAACATGTGATTTCTTCTCAACACCATCAAAGCTTGCATGATTTACATTCTCCCCCTTTCTCAAGCAAATTCTTAATTCTTCTTGACATCATCAAAATCTTCATGATTTACATTCTCCCCCTTTTTGATGATGACAACCACCTGTAGGTTAGGAACAACAACAAAGAAAAAATATCTATTTGCATATAGTTTACTCCCCCTTGGTTTTGCAATGATTGCTTATATGAGACAGTTGAAGATTTCATATTTTTCATATGTAAACAAATTGTCTCATAAACAATAGATAATTTTTCTTACTATTTTATCTTTTATCTTTCTCTCCCCCTTTGTCAACATCAAAAACAAATCATGAATAGAGAGGAGAAAGATATTACCACTTGTTGCAATGTATGAGAATCAAGTGATACCAAAAGGCATTAAAATAATCATTCAATATTAATCAAGCAAAAACAAGTACAATAACACATCAATTAAACACAATCAAATACAATCAATCATCAAATATATCAAATCAAATTAATTAAATTAACAATCAACTAACTATACACAATAATTTCTATTAAAAAAATTCAAAATTCAAAATTCAAATTTCAAATTTTAAATTTTAAATTCCAACTTCCAACTTCAACTTTTAGTAACTTCCCCTTCCAAACTTCCAACCTGTATTTTCAACTTTCAACTTCCAATAACTTTCATTTCCAACTTCCAATTTCCATTTTTAACTTTCAACTTCGAATAACTTCTACTTCCAACTTCCAAATTTTAATTTCAAATTTCAAATTTCAAATTTTAATTTTCAATTTTCAAATTTAACTTTTCAAATTTCAATTTTCAAATTGAAATTTCAAATTTCAATTTTCAATTTCAAAATTTCCTTTTCTAAATTTGAAATAGTTTTCTTAAAATATGAAACTAATTTGAAAATATCAATAGATTCTTTAAAGACAATCAATAACTCAATCAGGAACAACCATCAAAAACTCAATCACAAACAATCATCAAAAACAATTAATCAAATATAAAATATAATCAATCAATTAAACTAACAAACATTAAATATCAAACAAGCAAAAACAAACACATTAATCAAAAAACACAATCAATCAATCTTCAAACACAATCATCAAGGAAAATCTAAACTCAAGTAGCAAACAAGCATCAAAAGTAATTAATCAAAGACAAGTGACTTGTTGGTATCATTTGATATCACTTGTTGGGCTTGTTGATCAAGTGGCCTTTGTTCGTTGTCTCCATAAATCGCATATTCACTTTTCTTAGGGACAAATGAAGCCTTCGTTTGTAGTCTCCATAAATCACATATTCATTTATCTTGGGGAGAAATATGAATAAACTTTGATGCATGCCATGTGTTTGGAGAAATTGCTATCAATGTATTGACTTTGCTCTTCTTCGTTTTCATAGTCTTTTATCATGATACCCAGACTTATGATTTTCTACTCTGAATCACTTGAATAATTTACGACATTATCTTCCCAAGTGATGTATCCTTTCTTTCCTTTCTTCCCTTTGAAATTCATCTTGTCGGATTTTTCCATTCTTCTTTTAAACACAGGACAATTGAATCTCATGTGCCCAATTTGATCGCACTTAGCATTTTGGGGCTAAAGAGGAATCTTCTTCTTTCTTCTTTCATCATCATCTTCTTTCTTCTCTAGTTTTTTTTTTTTTATATAGTTGCATTTCTCTCTACCATTGTAGGAATAAAGGAATCAAATTCAATGGCTTCCCATATCTTTAGATCTATGGCTTCTATAAAGATCTGCATTCGGGTTTTCCAATAATGATAACCCTCACCATTGAACATAAGAGCCTATTGATAGAATTTCCCTCAGAAAATGGAAATTTGGATGAGGCCATATCTATTCTTGAAGTTTTTAAACTTTGTACAAGAATCCTGCTCTGATACCACTTGTTGGACCTTGATACCTCAATAATCTTAAGAGGGATAGGCTTAGAATGAAGAAGAAGCAACAACAATCAATTTAATAATGTTCTATAAACATGCAAGACACAATTGATTGCAACAAAATAAATAAGATAAGGGAAGAGAGAATGCAAACACGGTTTTATACTGGTTCGGCCACTTCCCGTGCCTACATCCAGTACTCAAGCAACCCACTTGAGATTTCCACTATCTTTGTAAAATCCATTACAAAGTCTGAACCACACAGGGACAACCCATCCCTTGTGTTCAGGAATCCTTTACAACAAGAGACTCACAGTCTCTTAACCAATCTCATTGAATAAGAAGAATGGAAGAAGAATTCTCTCTTCAAGAGAAGAATATTACAATAAAGATCATGTAGGAATCCTTATAGATTTTGCAAGTGTTTGACCAAGGATTTCTTTTGAGAGAGCATTTGACAATGAAGTTATTTTGGAATCTCTCTCATTGTCTTTTGAGAGGATAAGACATTTTTGCCAAGCAAAACTCTCTCTTCAATTTCATCCCAAGTCACACATATATATAGGCCTTTGATGGCCATTCAAAATTCAAATGATAAGATGTGACTGTTGGCGATATTCCTTGAAAATCCTCTCTGGTAATCGATTACAGAATTAGTGTAATCGATTACACAGTTGTTTTTCTTGAACAGTTGTGACCCTTCATTTAAAATTTGAATTCCCAACGTTCAGAGTCTCTGGTAATTGATTACATATGATGTGTAATCGATTACACACTTTCAAACCATTGGTAATCGATTACATGTATTGGTAATCAATTACATGTGCCTTGAATGACTTGAAACCTTTCATTGTGAGGCAAGGCTTGATCTTGAAGAAATCTTGAATCAAAGCTTTGTTTGTTGAAACAATCTTGTATTAATCTTGAAGCAAAATGAGCCTTGCTTGATTCTTCTTTTGACATCATCAAAATCATGTATACATACATTCACAATAACAATTTGATAGACATACAGACATATGTATTTATTTAAATAATTTGTTGACAATGTGGTCACAGCTAAAAAATTGCAGAGCTAAAACTTCTAACTAAATGCTTAGGTGTAACATAAATTGGAAAATCAAAATTTTGATACTTACTGGGTATAGTTCAAAATCAGCAGCTGGCCCAATGTTTAATATGTTTAGAACCTCAGCTTTTGCCAGGTCATGCTGTTTAACACTTGTCAAGAACTCATTGATGCTCTCAAAATTTGAAGCAAGGACCTCAAAAATTTGTGAGTGCACCAGCATTGCCCTCTAAGCTGTGACAAAGCTATTAAACATCAATCATATCCCTATATAAAAGAGAAAGGTTCAATTGAAATTAGTGTATTAATTTTGAAAACAAACAAAAATGGTAGAAACATACATTTTCATCTGTAACACACCAGAGTGAGAGAAAAGGCAGTGACAAAACAAGAGAGTGTCTCCTTTGCTTTTGTAATAAAGCCAGCCCAGTACACAAACAGACAATTACAGAATGAAATTCCAAGTTTTCACAAAATATAACAAATCACACTGCTAATACAGCTTAAACACACATAATTGGGTTGGGGTGGACATCAAAAGCAAAAAAAAAATGAGTTGGGTGTGTTTTCCCCTACAAAGAAAAATAGCAATGTTAAAAAATTAGAACAATGCATTTAATTTGAGCAACCAAACAAGAATAAAATAGCGAAGATAGAAACTAGTTGTGAAGCTTCTGGTGGTTTGAATTATGAGTCCAAAGAATCTTCTGGTTTAGCCTTGGAAAAAATGGAATCAACAATAGGCTTTGCATTGTTATGCTGAGTTAATCCAGCCACTGCCTTCATTCATGTGATTATCAATGTTTACTCCTGCTGCACTCACTTCCTGGCCTTCTGGTTTGTGATTCTTGACATCAAGAAAAATTAAATGCTGGATTACAATCAGCATCCCTATAATTTAAGTGTGAAATAACTACTATCTTCCATTCATTTCCATAAACTATCACGAAATTCATCTCTCTATATTCCTTTTAATACATGTTAAAATCAAAAGATAAAGATTAAACCAGCCTATAAGATTTAAAAGATAAATTCACTAGAAATTACCCTTACCTTTCGTTAAGTTATCATGTATTAGTCATGAGAGTGAACACTAAATAAAAACGATTGCAATATAAATATATACATGAAGAGCAGGGTTAATAAAAAAAAAAGTACCTTCATTGAGCCATAAGAGAACGGGTTTTTGTTCTGGTTTGTGAGTGGCCTCGAAAAACCAATAGAATAGTGCTCTTCCTTGAGTTTCATTGATAGTGATATAACCACCATATTGTTGAACTTCACCGGAGGCTGCACAGGTAATCCATGCACTCTATTAGCTTATTGCTCTGCCAGTATCACCTGGCTAAGGTAACTAGCTTCTGAAGGCTTTGCCACACCTAACGCTTCTATGGTCAAACAAACAAATAGCAGAAGATGAAGATTGAGAAAAATTGAACACAAAGCCATAACTGATATATATCTCCGGTGTAGGTGTGTTTGTGTAGGTGTGCGATATATATCCACGCATTGAATTGGCTAACGGCCAAACCAAATACGCCAAAATACAGTGATTCAAAAAGCATTCAAATGCCTAAGCTGCATCGTATTACAGTAAGTTGCAGATGTGATCATTACAATGCAGCAACATTAATATAGAGTTGCATGCTAAAAGAATCAAAATCAAATTCTGGTATATTTGCTCGGAAAAATTTCTAGCCTTGTAGGAGAATTTGTAGAAGATAGGAATGAGAAAACCCTAAGGTTTATACTGTAATTAATAACACAAGAGTCTCAAGATAGAGAATGAAGCTTCATTGTAAGAACTGTGAAAAGCACCTGTAGCAGATGACGAGAGTGATGTGCAAAATGACGGCGACAACGACAGCGATGAAGTCTATTTCATTGAAGCCTTTGGGAAGAGACGGCACCGTGAGGCGCCATTTGGCGGAGGAGATTCCGATTGTGGTGCCTAGGTACGCCGTCAAGCCTTTGGCGACGATGGCATTGGAAAGCACGGACCAAAGGTGACGCAGAGGTAGCTGAAGGCGCCGCCGGCGACGGGCATGTCGACGACAAACTCGGTGTAGTAGAAGGTAGAGAGGAGGCCGCAAAAGCCGGCAATGGCAATTAAAATAAGAGTAAACACCAAATTCAAATTAAATACTAGTAGTATCTTAAAATTTCATTAATTTATCTACACTATCCATCCATTTGTAAGTAAAAATCTTTTTTATTTTACCTACAATTTAGCTGTAGGTACAAGTTTTTATAAGGTTTTACCTACAGTACATAGTTATAGGTAATTTTTTTTTATATTTTTCCAAGATTTACCTATACTAAAAATTGTAAGTATAAGTCTTTGAATTTAACCTACATTAAACAATGGTAGGTAATAAAGTATTTTTAAAGTTTACCTACACTAATTCATGTTTGTAGGTAAAGGTGTTTGTAGGTATAAGACATTTTTCCTTTAGTGCCTATGGTGGTTCAAGGAATGTGTGCAAAACTTTTTTCGCTAACTATTTATTATTTATATTGAAATTCGGGTGAGACACTATATATAAGTGTTTGTTTGAGTATGTATTACATTGTTTCAAACATGGATCAATAATTTTTAACTAAATTTAGGCCATTATTTGGAACCTATGGTTGTGTTTAGGGTCTTATTGGAAAACTGTATTTATTAAAAAAGACAAATATACTTTAAGTATAACATGCTACCAAGTTGACTCATCTTCCAAAAGTAAAGAACACAGTATAAGAAGATTTTTTATTCTTCTAGCAAATTAAAAAATTATGTTATCGAAAATTACATTTCCTTCCAAACGTTTACCTTAAACTCAAAAAAATTAAAGTAGGAGATTTTTATTAATTATTATATTTATTATCCTTTAGGCACAAAATATAAAGTGATGTCTCATTTATTGAATTTGTACCTATTTGGCTAAAATTTGTAGCTTTCACCTTGACATGGCAGAGGTTTGAGCAACTAAAGAATCCTAGGAAAAAGAGTGTGCCACATACTAGTAATTCAATGATTAACAATGAAGATCTTTTAACCATATACATATAGTTCACTAATTAATAGTCTCAATTGTGATTTCTTTACTATCTGAATTTTTCTAGGTATATTTATTAGCCGATTTACTCCAATAAATAGTCAGAAAAATTGAAATCCAAGTTGTCGATCACCTCGGAAAAATTGAAGCAAAAGGCGTCTTTTCTTTTTCTTTTTCTTCTTTTGAATAAATGGTTGGAAGCCAAGTTGAGAAACAAAAAAAAAGGCTCAATAAGCAAAACATAGGATTGAAACAATTTTCTCTGCAAAATCAATCTAATCCAATTGATGTACACCCTTAAATTTTGTGAATTTCATCGATTCATCACTTTTTTCTATAATTTAATTCCCACTATTTTAAATGTACAATTTTTTATCACATAAAAATTTAACATCAAAATGCTCATTTTGGATATGATATGGTCATGAGGAAAAGGATTTTTTATTTTTGATAACATGGTATACATATATATTTACAAAATGTTGGCCTTTTCTTTTGGAAGATACACTATTAGAACAGTTGAGGCAAAGGTTGTTGCTAGTTCAATTTGACAGAGAAAAGTGTGCTTTCTCAAGTGTTTACTGTAGCATATATAATTGTCAAGTATTTTTTGTAGCCTCAGCCTGTCATATTAGAACTAGTGTGAATCTCATAAATGTTGATTAAAATGAAACTGTGTTTAAGTTTGTTTGGAAGAGCAGCTCTCCGAATAAAGTCTTGGCTTTTTCATGGAAATTTTTACATGACCGTTTGGCAACTAAAGAAAACCATGATTATGAAGGGCCAAGACATTTATAGTAGTCAAGATGAGGTTTCTACTTCACCTTCCTCTAGTGAAAGTGAAGAAGCAAAAGGGGAAGAATCTAGTGAAGAAATTGACTCCCAAGAAGAAAGGGACCTTTTAATGGTCAGAAGGCTTCTAGGAGGCCAATCTTGTGACTTGGTAAATTGGATTGATGCTATTAAACTTCACTTGTATTGTTGCTCTATTTTTGTTCTTCATCCCTATTTTTGTGTGTTTTCGCATTCCTTTATAGTCGCATACAAACTATTCAAAAAAATTTCCCCATTTCTATTTATAAGCGAATGAACATAGGAATGATATTGAATCATATTTCTGAGTTCAACCTAACTTAATCCCGTGCTGCAGAATTTCCAAAAGCTTTTGAACGATTCGAAAGTCATTTTCAATTAATTTTTTTATCGACATCAATCGAGACTATTTTTGATCGGATGTCAGTTGGGGCAATTTTTTGGCAAACGCCGGCTTGGACGTTTTTGGACAACATAAGCTGGTGATATATTTTTGCTTGACGTCGGTTAAAAAGTAGCACCTACTAATGATGATGAGAAAAAGCTTGGCCTACGTCAGTTGAACAAACCCTCAGCTGCCATCAACAAAAAACAAACTTAGCCGATGTTAGCATAAAAATAACAATGACTAATGTTGACCGAAAATCTAGCCTATTTGAACAAAACAATATCCATAAAATGACTTTGGCAAAAACCCTAGCTTGATGTCAACCAAAAAACCTAGCATATGCCAGCCAAAAAATGGCCTTGGCATCGACCAAAAATAGCCTTGACCATTGTCGACCGAAAAACATCATCAACTGATAAGTTCTATCCTATTTTATTGTGTCCTTTTTTACTCTTAATGTTTTTTGTGGCCAGTCCAACCATTTGAATGATGTGAGGATAGACTGTGATTGGAAAGTCATGATTTTATTTGGAATTGAAATTGGATGGTTGATGTGTTATGACCTAGGGATTTGTTTTAATATATTAATTTTATAAGAGGCTTGCTTTATATGTATCAAGATTTTATGATTTATCTTTCTATGGATATGTGGTAAGTTGTAAAATTCAGAATATTTTTTCCAAGAAATTGGGGTGAGACACGGCAAGGTTGTAGGATTCAAAAAACTCATCTTTAATTGATTTAGGTGAGTTTTAACTATTAGAAATTGTAATTTAGTTTTTAAATAAAGATTGGTGATTTCACAAATCCCATAAAATTATATTTTGAAATTTCTAATAAACACGTTATCACTTAACTAACAATAGGAATCTAGAATAATTTTTTAATATATCAGGAAACTAGAGGTCATCGTTAATTCATTTATTGATTTTTTTTGTCTACCATTAATATTTTAAGAATATAAGTAAAAAAAGTTGATTAATGTTACATTAAAAAGCTAAAATGACAATTATTATGAATTTTTTTCTCTTACATGACAATTATAATGAAATGGGGAGGAGTAGAATATAATGAAAGATAGAAGATTAAAGTCTCTTGCAAGATGAATAATGAAACTTTAATTAATCCTAATGAAACAAATTTGGACCCAAAAACCTAATGGGCCAATGGGGCCCGATCGAAAACTCTAAGATGTAGGGTTACAATACAAGAAATGTAAACACTCTCCCTTGGTCCTCATTCATGCGTAGCCACTTCTAGAGTTTTAGGAGAGATAAGAGAGCTTTTATCTCTTGCCTTGTGTTCTCTATCTAACTTCATGGTCATCCTACGTCAAGTTCTCACCTTTACAACTCAAATCTTGTCCCTTGGACATCAAATTCAAGGAGGGAGCTCTAGCAAACAAGGGTTTTTCATCAATCCATTTTGTTTTGCATTTTCTTGAACTCTAGAAGACTTCAAATCTCTCAAGGTATTGAGAGTTTCTATTTTCTTTAATGTCAATTTTGGTTTGGGAGGTTATCCTCCATGAGTATGGGCTCTTAGAGTCATTTCTATATTATTTGGTGTTGAAAGTTTGTGCACATATGCTGTTTTACAAATTTTAGCTTTGACATACTTCACACAGTTTTTTACTTTGTTTGATTCACATACCGTTTGATGAAAATAAAATTATATTTGAAAAATAGACTCTTGGGGAATATGAATATAAATAAAATACGTTATATATGGATTAGAATTGAATTGCTATATGAACTTTACAAATTGACCCTTCTGCTAAGTGTTGCATTTTAGAATTTGTGCATTGTTTTCATAACTGGTATTGTAGTAGAGATGCTACTCAAATTTGGGAGATAATATTGCAAAATAGGCTTCATATGCTTTAAAAGTTGGGGTCACTTATAATTTAACTCATTGATTTGCCGGGAAAACTAATGGAAAAACAAGAGTGTGTAATAATTTTTGTTTTTTGTCTTGTATGAACATCCTTTAGTAAAATGAACATTTCTCTCTATATGATTAACTTTGGATTTTGAGTCATACCTTATCCAAAACTAGACATACATGACTTTTTATACTGGTAAAGTTTATAATTTTTTTTATATGATAAGTATAAGTTATGCAATAGTTTTATAAATACTCTATAGAAGAAAAAAAAATGTAAACTTGAGTTTTAATATAAATTTTTAATCAGATAAATATATTTATGTATAAATTTGGTTTGGGTTGGATTAGATTGAATTTTAAAATGAAATCCAAAATCTGATTTTATCCAAAACAAATGGGTTTATTAAATTTTAATTTGTTCAACTTTTGGTTTATTTGATTTTCAGTTTTTTGCTTGATTTATTCATAAAGTTATTTGATAAAATCAGTTTATGAACATTCCTAAGAAAACCGATAAAGTAAAGACATCAAATGTACAATTAAGTCTATTAACTAGTAAAGTACGCCTTTGTTGACAAATCTACAGTGTTAAACATTCATAGATTAATATGTATAGTACATTCTTTTGCCTATGATTCTTTAATGGACATTCTCTCCTATTTAATTTTTTCAGTTTAAGGTAAAAGTTTATTTAGAAGGAAAATTAATTTTGAGTTGCAGAAAAAATTCCTTGTTGCTTTTGGTAGGGATAAAAGATCTTCATATATTGTGCTATTTACTTTTGAATGATGAGTAGATATGGTTGCATATTATACATAAATTAGGTTAGTCTTTTTTAATGAATTTAATTACTTATACCGATACCTATATTATATTTATTAAGTTAGAAATATGTAGACACAAAATAACATAACACCATGACATAAACTTTTGCAGTTTCCAATTGAAATTCACAGAATTGGAAAGAATTATAGTATATATATATATATATATATATATATATATATATATATATATATATATATATATATATGTATATACATACATATATATACGTCAACGATTAATACTCTCTCTGGTCTTATATATAAGCAAAAATAATTACTTCCCATAGATTAAGAAAGTTAGTTGAAATCATTTAATTTTACTAATCTCAAGTAGAAAGTAAGGTTATTCTTAAAATGTCCTCCATTCAAACTTGATAACTAGAATAAAAATGACTCCATAAAAATTGAATTACAATTAAATGAAGATTGTTTTAGGAATGACATCAATAAATAGGGGTGAAATTAGTTATATTTTCTTAATTTGAGTCCAAGAAAAAAAGGGACTTTTTTGCTTATATATGAGTATAGAGGGAGTATAATCTATGAAAGATGTCCAAAATTAATGAAAGATTGTATCCTTTCATTAAAATATGTGTCTATTCATATAAAGTGTATGTATGAATAGATGCAACTCATCATAAAGCGACATGAGAAGTGACTTTTCATCGAAAGCCATGAGAAGTGACTCTTGACTAAGGGTCATGAGATGTGAGTCTTCACCAAGGTTTAAGGGATGTATATCATTAAAAGGTTAAATATCTTCACTAAAAGGGATGAGATGATCTATTAATAAAACCAATCTAAATGAAGAAAAACACTACAAAACAAAAAAAAAATAAAAATAAAGGAGTCACCAGATTCTCTGTACATTATATTCCATCCAATATCTACATATATTGTTAGGGATGAGTCGAGCCTAATGGTTAGTGTTTTATATGCATGCCTTGGAAAATTGCACTTTTCTTAATTTGGTTTTTGTTATTTCTTGCAATATCATCACACTCAATTTATCAGGTATTTCTTTATTTTTGAAGTGGTGTCTCCAATCATAACACCTTGAAAAAGGTATGTATGTCTTCAACACCCTAATCCCAACCTATAGGGAAGATGAGATCATTGCTAAAGCCCGTTAGAAAACAAGTATGATTATTATATTTGAATGGGACACATCTTAAAAGGTACGTGTGTGATACTTTTTTTAAACTACATGATGGGAACAAATAAGAAATTTCTTGTCAATTATTTTTATAATTATCGGATGATTGATAGTAGGCCCTTTATGAAACAAGTGCATAAATTGAATGTATGCTTAATATCTACGAACAATCACACTATGGATGTAGATGAAAGTTAATGATTCTATCTTCAATCATTGGCAAAGTTCCTTCCCTATGGAATGACTTTAAAAAGTTTGAAACATCTAAAAGATCAATCAGATTTCTCTTGAACAACTGAGGTAATAAAATGATACCAAAGGTACATATGTTCAACAAATGGTGTGAGTAATGGAGGAAGGTACATTGAACAAGTTCTCTAAGAGTAGGAAGTGGGATTTTGTTATTCCTGTAGTTTCACGTGCAAACATAGTAAAATTGCATTTACGACTTCATTAAATGTTGGATTGAGTTGGAATTTTGTGAGCCAATTCAAGATACATAATTCTTAAATCTAAATCTTTGGTTTGTTTATTGGTTGCTTGTGGTGAGATATATTTTGTTTGTACTATCTACAATTTTTTTATACTTTCATCTTCTTGATTCTATATTTGTATGTTTGTTGTTGTTTAAGTTGTTTAACCAATACTCACTTTTATCTAAAACCATGTGATTTTCAGAATCATGGGATTTGTTTGTTTTGTTAAAAATGGTGAGAGATATTTTGTTCATTAAGTTGTATGATTAATTGATGAACATGATTTGTCCACTAACTTGAGTATGTTTAATCTAAAACCATTTGGTTCAGATATATTTTGAAAATGGTGGGTGATTATGTGAAATTTTCAAAATTATTTAAAGATTGTATCCTTTCATGAGATTTTGTGTCCACTCATATGAAGTGAAAGTATGAATAGATGCGCAACAAACATGAGATGTGAGTCTTCACCAAGAGTCATGACATGTGAGTCTTCACCAAGGGCCTTGAAGGCAGAAAATCACCAGATTCTTTGTAACCGTGCCCTTTACTTTCTTCCCTTATGCACATAGAGAAATAAGGAAACTATCATCGCTAGTTGTTTTCTTTGGTATTCCTTAACTTTTGTGGAGTCATCACCTCTAATTTCAACTAACATAATAGATAAATTTTGCTCGTGCATGTGTGCATGCATACCATGTCGAAGCATAGGTTGGTGTCGAAAGATATTATAAAAATACATACCTTTCATACACAAACAAACATATTGCTAAATCCTACAACATCATGTTGTAGTTTGATTTTTTGAACATTCATGTCATTTAATTATGCTAGTATCAGAAATAAGTAAAGCATATTAACAAATGGTAAAGATTTGGTTTATAAGCTAATAATTTATTCAACAATGACACAGTTTTGTTATATTTAATTTCTAAGTCAATGTATCTAGTCTATTGATTCTCTTTTCAAGATCCAATACTCCTCCAATAAACTGCCTTGATTCATTTATCTCATTTCCATCTTTATAATCTTCCTCCAAAGCCTCCATCAGTGGTTCAACGGTGTCTTGGGAAGGATTTCCAAATAAAATAGTTTTCAAAGGAGAAAATTCAGGTAGAAACACCAGCATCATTGCATAGACTGCTCTTTCACCGAGTAATATTCTTTGCAAAATCACGATGATGATACAGTATTGACTGCATAGCCACACAATCTAAAACTTCTTGATGCATTCTAAATTGCATAGCCACTCTTTATATGATAGGTACTTTTGTGTAATACATTTGTGTGACAACTAGCATTGAAACTCTCATGCATATAGCAAAAAAAAAACTATTTTTATTTATCCAACATATTGAACATAAGGGTGCTCAGGAAAGTAGTCCCTAGCTGAATCCAAGGCAAATCTCCTACCCTCAATTTTAAAGGAATTAAGCTTATGCCACCTACATAACATAGGTTTTTCATGGTTGATCAACCTAGGCTGTGGTTGCAAATTTGAGAATCTCTCTAATACCCAAATATGAACCAAGTAGTAAAAGGGTGACCAAAGAGTTACCTCTTATCATCAACCAAACTAACTATTGTTTTCTTCAACAGACCTAAATCATTTTATATGTTGGCTTAAAATATTGGTCGCAAAGCTGATTATCTACATCAAGGAAAACAAACTTGCTCACCAAGCCATTGGGAGAGAAATCAATCTCTGCCAACCAAGATGCAAGGAATGTTTCATTCTCCATTTCATTCCCACTATCGACGAATATCCACCCTTGCTAATGTATAAACCCCATCCTTTTTATTCCTTGTAGTTTGATTTCCTATTGTATGTATCAATTTCTTCTCCACTTTTATCGTTTCCTAGCTTTGAAATAGGGTGAAGACGGGATCATGAACTATTGGAAAATTCTCCAACACCATCACATCCTCCAAGGTGTTTTTTTTCTCATCTTAGGGTAACAAAAAGGTATTTGTCTCGGGACACCACTTCTCAACAACCCCAAAACACATGTGTTTTGGGTTGTTGAGAAGTTGGGTCCTTAGACTAATACCTTTTTGTGTTCCTAGGGTAAGAAAAATGTCACCTTGGAGGATGTGATGGTGTTGGAGGGTTTTGCTACTGTTGGTGATCCTGTCTTGACCCCATTTTAAAGCAAGGAAATGATGAAGGTGGAGAAGAAATTGATACATAGAACAGGACAACAACAATCTCTAAGGAGTAAAAAGAGTGGGGACAACAAGAATCTCCAAGGAGTAAAAAGAGTGGGGTTTATATAAACATTAGCATGGATGGATTTTTGTCAATAGTGGGAGGGAAATTGAGCATGAAACATCCCTTGCAACTTGCTTGGCAATGATTGGCTTCTCTCCTAGTGGGTTGGTGAGAAAGTTTGTTTTCCTTATTGTTGTTCATCTTGCTGGAGAGAATCAGCTTTGTGACCAACAGTTTTATCCAACATATAAAATGATTTTGGTCTATCGAAGAAAACAATAGTTTGTTTGACTGGTAATGAAGAATTGGAATTGTAGTTAACTCTTTTGTCACCCTTTTACTAATTGGTCCAAACTTGGGTGTGGGAGAGATTAACAAATTAGCAACCATAGCCTAGGCTGATTACCAATGAAGAACCTATGCTATTTAGGTGGAACAAGCTTAATCAATTGAAAATTGATGGTGTGAGATTTTCCCTGGACTCTACTTGGGGCAATTTTCCTTGGCACCCTTAATCATGTTCAATTTGTTGGTAAGTTTAGGTCTTTTAATCCAAAAAAGGAAACTTGGTTACCATGTGAGAGTAATTTGGATAAATGAAAATAGTTTTGGTTGTTATATGCATGAGTATTTCGATGCTTGCTTGCAACAATGTATTATACAAAACTACCTACCACATAGAGAGTGGCTACGCAATTTGTAATCAAGAAGTTTCAGATTGTGTGATTGCATTCTCTGGCACCAAAGCTATTGCATTGAAAAATTACTGCATACCCAAAATTACTTGGCAAAAAGGCAGTCTAAAGCTACTGTGTCATCATGGACCTCATGTATCAAAAGCAAATACAAATGGTAATGATGCTGATGTTGCACCTGAATTTTCTCCTTTGCAAACTGTTCAATTTGGAAATCCTTCTCAAGACACTGTTGACCCAAGAGATGGAGGCTTTGGAGGAAGACTATGGAGATGGAAATGGGAAAAATGAATCAAGGCAATTTATTGAGGGGTTAATGGATCTTGAATAGAGAATCATCAATAGACTGGAGACAGTGACTAAGAAATGATAAAGATAGCAAAATTTGGTCACTGTTGAACAAATTATTCTTATAAACCAAATCTTTAGCATTTGTTAATATGCTTTACTTATCTCTTATACTAGCAAAATTACATGTATGAATGTTCAGCCTAAAAAGAAAATATGACATGATCTTGTAATTTTTAATGCCTTGGGTACATTAATGCCTTGGTTTCACATTTGTTATTTGTTATTTTGCCTTACTACAAGAAAAATGACCTATAATACCTACGGACAAAAACTCTCACTATAAATAAATAAAAAATCCGTAGGTAAATGTATGATAGACTTTGTCCTACGGACGTTTCTTCCGTCAACTTTGAGGATGCGTATAATGACGACTAATTGTCTGTCACTATAGGTTTTACCTACTATGTATAGTGTGTAGGTAAAAGTCATTAACTTCTACTTACATCTCCTAACTGTAGGTAAATGTCTTTAATATGTACCTATCATCTTCAACTGTAGGTAAATATGTTTAACATCAACACCTCTAATAAGAAGACAATTCTAGGGTGCCAATTTGAGAGCCTAACTAGAAAGGCTATGACCTGTTTGGTAACTAGGGATGCACCTTGGCATTGCAATCTGCCCTCCTCAACCTTGCCTTGCTATAACATGAGTGTCCAAGTACTGTTTTTCCTTAAATTATTACTAGCTGGAAGCTTACCAATCATCATATACGGACACACTTTGCATAGAATCAATATTAGAGAATCTCAAGCCAGAAGCATATCTTTTATTACATTAGAAAGCGCAACTATACAAGAGAAACGGAGAAAATCCTAGCTAATGAACACCATAATAAACTCTACTACCAGTCGCTCTCTTCTCATAGTTATCATTAAAGGTATTTACATGTCCTCGCATGTAAGCCTTACCATCACAAGCACATAAACCCATTACTCCATTAATGCATCACACGGTACTCTATTTGAAAATGGATCTTTTACTTTGTGCCTGCAAGGACTGCTGACCCTTCCACCTGATAGTTCATCGCATCAAATATACAAAATATATCATAAGATATAAGTCTCAAAGTTCATAAATGGAGAGAGCCACACGGTCAAAATAAGCAAACTAACCATGAATGCAGAAACAAATATTGAAATAAATAATACCACTATTATGTGTAGTGGAGCTTTCCAATTTTTGTACCTAACACTCGATTTTCTTGTTAACCAAGGCAAAAAAGACCACCTAAACGAGACTTGTCAACCACTTGAGAGCCTAAGCGAACTTGCTTAGATTATAATTTTGCTCTTAGGAACTTACAATGTTATTACCTCAGTGAAATTTAGCTGCAAATGGCAATCCTAGTTACATAATGGATGTTCAGCTCTAACTTCTTGAGCTCTAAGATTACCTTCAAAAGTGATATGAAGATTTAAGTTTAAATTAGTCTAACCCATTCATTTTGGACACTACACTTTCCGTTTAGTGAAATTTTCGCTGTATGTGTGGGCTTTTTATGAACTCCTATTCTATTGTCTCTGACCTCACATTTTCCCTTTGTACCTAATGCAGTCTCAACTGACATTAACCTTATATTACTGTTGGGACTGATCACTGTTTCTCTGTTCTAAACAGATGAAAAGAATATTCTGCAAAGAGAACTGAGAGCAGCACCGATAATTATATTTAAACTCATGTCATCTCGTTACCTTGAAGAATGCACCCCAGATTTCCTCTTGCTAAGCAAGTAGTGCAGTAATCTTATTCTTTGGATTCTCATAGCATCTCAATCCTCCAACTGTTGTAGAGTAGAAACATCTTGTACAATTTACAGAATAACAATGTCAATAGTGAGGGAATACTTACAATCATAGGGAACAAAAAGAAATAGAACATGGACAACGTCAATCTGGGATCACTTGGAACAAATAGTTGCCAAAATGTTGAGGATTGTGATATGCTGGAACAAAAAGAAACTCACCTCGAGAGAAAGAAGCAAGTGACTTGTCACAAGAACCTTTAAGCAATATAATTTACTTTACTTGTGATATGCTGGAACAAACATAACATTGAATACAAACCAACAATAGTGGGGAAGATATAATTTACTTTGGTCAAGTGAGACAACAATATAAATACTAAGTACCAACTAATACAATATCTATGCCTTTTTATATAGCTTTGCATTAAAAAAATAATAGAAAATAATATGTATATATTCTGGGAGTATATTTTATCATTATTATTAAATCATAAATTATGATAAATATTAATTTTTTAATTTTAATAATATATATTTTTAATAGGAAATAATAAATATTTTAAAAGCTATATAAAAAGGGATTTTTAATTAATTGACAACTTAAAAACAAGTGTAGGTTAAATTTATATATGCATTGCTTTTATCCTCCTCCTTGATGTAAATCAAGTTCAATGAAACAATGCAACTATTTGTAATACTATTAATTAAAAAATAATATTAAAATAAAAAATAAATATTTTTATTAAAAAGTTACTTTGGGGTATATTTAGAGGGGTAGTGTAGGCTTTCCAACTTTATAATATCACACATCTACATCTATTAAAGCTGGAATGCATGGGCCAGCCCCACTGTTTCAATGTTGGAATGCAAAGATGATGAAGCTTCACTTTAAAATTTTACTCGGGACCAGCATGTTATATTGTGAAGCTTCATCATTTTAAAAGGCATACATTCATATTGTGTTTGTTCGTAGATATTAGGCATACATTCAATTTATGCACTTGTTTCATAAAAGGTGTACTATCAATCATCCGATAATTATAAAAATAATTGACAAGAAATTTCTTATTTGTTCCCATCATGTAGTTTAAAAAAAGTGTCACACACGTACCTTTTAAGATGTGTCCCATTCAAATATAACCATCATACTTGTTTTCTAACGGGCTTTAGCAATGATCTCATCTTCCCTATTGGTTGGGATTAGGGTGTTGAAGACATACATACCTTTTTCAAGGTGTGATGATTGGAGACGCCACTTCAAAAATAAAGAAATACCTGATAAATTGAGTGTGATGATATTGCAAGAAAGAACAAAAACCAAATTAAGAAAAGTGCAATTTTCCAAGGTATGCATATAAAACACTAACCATTAGGCTCTACTCATCCCTAACAATGTATGTAGATATTGGATGGAATATAGTGTACAAAGAATCTGGTGACTCCTTTATTTTTTTTTTGTTTTGTAGTGTTTTTCTTCATTTAGATTCGTTTTATTAATAGATCATCTCATCCCGTTTAGTGAAGATATTTAACCTTTTAATGATATGCATCCCTTAAACCTTGGTGAAGACTCACATCTCATGACCCTTGGTCAAGAGTCACTTCTCATGTCTCTTTATGATGTGTTGCATCTATTCATACAAACACTTTATATGAATAGACACATATTTTCATGAAAGGATACAATCTTTCATTAATTTTGGACATCTTTCATAGATTATACTCCCCCTATACTCATATATAAGCAAAAATGTCTCCTTGTTTCTTGGACTCAAATTAAGAAAATCTAACTAATTTCACCCCTATTTATTGATGTCATTCCTAAAACAATCTTCATTTAATTGTAATTCAATTTTTATGGAGTCATTTTTATTCAAGGTATCAGGTTTGAATGGAGGACATTTTAAGAATAACCTTACTTTCTACTTGAGATTACTAAAATTAGATGATTTCAACTAACTTTCTTAATCCGTGGGAAGTAATTATTTGTGCTTATATATGAGACCAGAGAGAGTATTAATCTTTGACATACACACACACACACACACACACACACACACACCCACACACACACAAGGAGGAAGCAAACAAGTTGATTTTGATTAAGTGAATTGGTTCCGAAAATATAAATTTGTTTTAAACTTTTTAAAACTGAAATTTTAAATAAGGACAAAATACAAATTATGAAAAATCACCTTGAAGCTAGTCACTTAGCTGGCACATCATGAAAGTGTTATGGTGATATTGCTTAACAACTAAGTACTTAATCTCAATAAGTCAACAATGACATTCGAAGAATTTGAAATACGTTATGGAGGGGATGTCCTATAATCAATGTGTGGAGGGCAATAGAAAGAATTGGAAACCTTAATCTGATGCTAAGTGTAGAGAGTGAGAGAGAGAATGGGAACTTAGTAACTCATGAAAGACTTTGAAGTCTGAACAAGTTAGTGAATGTGTTATCACTAATATTTGAACTTTTAAATATAAAAAATATGTAAACATATAAATTAACAACAATAATAATTTTAAAGACATGTCACATCAATGGGTCTATGGGTTTGGTTCATGGGTTTAAAAATTAGCACCCGTGACCCAACCCATACTTGAATGAGTTTGAACAAGTTGGAATTGACCTCTAGGCAAGTGTACCTATACAAATAATTAAAAATGTATGTAGAGTATCGTTACCACAACAACTTGTCTCAATGCCTAGAACTTTCAATTTATCCACTATTTAAATGAACAAAATTTCATTTGATTGATTTGAAAGTAAAACTTGATTTTTTATCGACTAGATTAAACAATCTCTAAAAATAAAAAAAGTTATGTTTTTCATTAAATATGATTCAAATAGAGTTTGAGAACATTTATATTATTTAAACCATTATGACTCATGGAATACCCAAAACATTAATCTCATAATTTTATCCAAAATCATATAATTATTATATTTATAGTGTGTGTGTGTGTGTGTGTGTGTGTGTATATATATATATATATATATACGTCAAAGATTAATACTCTCTCTGGTCTCATGTATAAGCAAATATAATTACTTCCCATAGATTAAGAAAGTTAGTTGAAATCATTTAATTTTACTAATCTCATGTAGAAAGTAAGGTTATTCTTAAAATGTCCTCCATTCAAACCTGATACCTTGAATAAAAATGACTCCATAAAAATTGAATTACAATTAAATGAAGATTGTTTTAGGAATGACATCAATAAATAGGGGTGAAATTAGTTAGATTTTCTTAATTTGAGTCCAAGAAACAAGGGGACCTTTTTGCTTATATATGAGTATAGAGGGAGTATAATCTATGAAAGATGTCCAAAATTAATGAAAGGTTGTATCCTTTCATGAAAATATGTGTCTACTCATATAAAGTGTATGTATGAATAGATGCAACTAATCATAAAGAGACATGAGAAGTGACTTTTATTAGAAAGCCATGAGAAGTGACTCTTGACCAAGGGTCATGAGATGTGAGTCTTCACCAAGGTTTAAGGGATATATATCATTAAAAGGTTAAATATCTTCACTAAAAGGGATGAGATGATCTATTAATTAAACCAATCTAAATGAAGAAAAACACTACAAAACAAAAAAATAAAGGAGTCACCAGATTCTTTGTACACTATACTCCATCCAATATCTACATATACTGTTAGGGATGAGTCGAGCCTAATGGTTAGTGTTTTATATGCATACCTTGGAAAATTGCACTTTTCTTAATTTGGTTTTTGTTCTTTCTTGCAATATCATCACACTCAATTTATCAGGTATTTCTTTATTTTTGAAGTGGCGTCTCCGATCATCACACCTTGAAAAAGGTATGTATGTCTTCAACACCCCAATCCCAACCAATAGGGAAGATGAGATCATTGCTAAAGCCCATTAGAAAATAAGTATGATGGCTATATTTGCATGAGACACATCTTAAAAGGTACGTGTGTGACGCTTTTTTTAAACTACATGATGGGAACAAATAAGAAATTTCTTGTCAATTATTTTTATAATTATCAGATGATTGATAGTAGGCCTTTTATGAAACAAGTGAATAAATTGAATGTATGCTTAATATTTACGAACAAACACAATATGAAAGTTAATGATTCTATCTTGAATCATTGACAAAGTTCCTTCCTTATGGAATGACTTTAAAAAGTTTGAAACATCTAAAAGATTAATCCGATTTCTCTTGAACAACTGAGGTAATAAAATGATACCAAAGGTACATATGTTCAACAAATGGTGTGAGTAATGGAGGAAGGTACATTGAACAAGTTCTCTAAGAGTAGGAAGTGGGATTTTGTTACACTACTACAATTTTTAGATTTTGCATCGCACGGTTAACATCGGTTATTCACAAAACCGATGTTAACAAAAGCGTGGTGGCATTTTTGTAAATAAGTAGACATAGTTAACATCGGTTTCGAAAAAACCGATGTTAACTACTCGATATTAACATCGGTTATTTGAATAACCGATGTTACTATGGAGTAGTTAACATCGGTTTTGGAAAAACCGATGTTGGTGTGTCGTTGTTAACATCGGTTTAGGAAAAACTGATGTTATGGAGTTGATTTTAACATCGGTTTTATGAAAACCGATGTTACATAGTTGATGTTAACATCGGTTATTTTTAAAAAACCAATGTTGTTGTCATTATATATTAAAAATCTGAAATTGCACAACCCGCGAGCTCGAACCTTATCGTTCTACTTTTTTCTCCTTCTGCCTGAGTTCGTCTTTGTCGCAAACTAGCCTGCGCTTCCGTCACTGCAACCACATTGTGGAGTTTTTGTTTGTGGAGTTCGTCTCTGCCACTTATCGATTGAGGTACATCCTTTCGTTTTAACATTAGGCGTTCCCCGTTTTAACATTTGCTCGGTTTCGCAGTTCGAAGAAATCTAGGAAAGGAAAGAGTACCGGAAAGGGTGGGAATCAATTTTGGAAGTGAATTGTGGTTCGCCTTAAGACTCCCAGGGCGTTCTTCTTCTTTCTCCTTCTGCCCTAAGTTCATCTTTGTCGCAAACTGGGCGACGCTTCTGTGACTGCAACCACATTGTGGAGTTGGTCTTTTTGGAGTTCGTGTCTGCCACTTATCGATTGAGGTACGTCCTTTCATTTTAACATTAGGCATTCCTCGTTTTAACATTTTCTCACTTTCGCAGGTCGAAGAAAACTACGAAAGGAAAGGGTGGGAAGCGATTTTGGAAGTCCATTGTGGTTGACTTTAAGACTCCCAGGGAAGCCATCGAAGGTATGTCTTTGTTGTCATGTTTCGAAAGCAATTGCTTAACTTTGTATATATGATGTCTACTTTGCTGCTCAGGTGATTTGTTCGTCTTCTTTAGTCGCTGTTCGTTGTTGCTTGTGTTCTGTGTGCTGCTAAGTGATCAGTGATGATTAGGAAACGATCTCCGCCATTGATGACAATTGACAATCTGTGAGTATATGCATCTATATTTGTGCTTCTTATCAACATGAGAATATGGTTGTTGCTAATAATTAAAGTATGTTGTGTTGTAGTTCCTTTGGGTATTTGTATTATGTAGTAATGGATTTGAGTCATTTGATGTTGCGGGATGTATTCTTAAAGTCCAATAAGCTAGTTTAAAATAAAGTCCAATATTGGCCTAGAACCTAAGCCAAGTTATGTCTAAATATGAAAAAAATATAATGCTTGAAATGGAGTATGGGTGTGAGATGCTAAAGTATATTGATTGCTTGCTCTTGTACTATTTGCATTGTGGGGATATAGTGCTGGATTTGTATTATAATTAAGGGTCAGTACTAGATGTACTGAAGTGTACAACATATAGCATAAGCAGTGAGAGCCACTGCCCAAGTAAGAGTGAATACAATGACAAGATATGTCAGCCCCCCTAGGAGAATTCCTCCCTCAAATTAGATGACCAGTGATTAAAGTGGTCATTAAAATCCTTCTCCATACACCTTAGCCACGACCAGGTATGGAATAGTGCCTCGTCCATGACTTTTTCGAGAATGAAGAGCTGGTTGTTGAAGACCATGTTGTTTCTGTGCTTCCAAATGGTCATAGACAGTGCTATCCATAATGCTTCCCATCTTTTGATTATGCTTCTTATTGCGTTCCAGTGTGAGAACTGCAAGAAATGGTTCTTTGGTTCTATGGGGAGAGGACCCACTCTATTAACCCAGCTCATAGCCTCCCACCAAAGGATCCTTGTTTTAGTGCAGCTGAACAAAACATGACTAGTAGTTTCCTCTTCAGATTCACATAAAGGGCAGCTATATGATGGCATCTCCACCTGTCTTCTTCTCAAATTATCCTTGGTGGGTATCCTATTTTTGAGTAGTCTCCATGAAAACGCCTTTGCTCGTGGAGGGATATGTAAGGACCAAATTATCTTTGATGCACTATCCTCAAGAACCTCCCTGTCAGCCTCCTACAGCAGTATATAAGCTGACTTTGTAGAGTAAATACCATTAGGGTCAGGTTGCCAAATTAGGGAATCCCTGCTGGACTGAGTAATGTGAACATTGTCAAGCTCAGCCAAGAAAGGTGCTACCATTTGGATTTCATGGTCAAAGAAATTCCTCCTCCATTTTAACTTCCATTCCCACCTCTCTGCTACCAATTCCCCCATTAGGTTGATTGTAGAAGACTGTTGGCCACTGATTTGATACAAAGTAGGGTATTTCTATTGGAGAGTCAGATTATGGTGCAGCCATTTATCCTTCCAAAAGCTAGTTTTATCACCCGATCCCAGCTTCCCCTTCAGGTGATTGCAAATTGTGTTGCTTTGCTGTTGTTTGAAGACAACCTTGAGATCTTTCCACCAAGGAGAGGCTACACTGTAGTTTCTACCAGAAATCAGTTCCTTCCATCCACCATATTTGGAAAATAGAATTCTGGCCCAGAGTTAATTCTAATTATTTGCCAACTCCTACCCCCATTTGGCAAGCAAAGCCTCATTAAATTTAGTCAAATCTTTGATCCCTAACCCCCCTTTACTCTTAGGTAGGCAAACTATGTCCCACCTCACCCAAGGAATCTTATTGGAGTCTTGGTGACTTCCCCATAAAAAATTCCTTTGAATAGATGTAATCTTTTGCACGACATGTTTAGGAATCTTGAAGAAGGACAACAAATAGATGGGTAAGGCTATTAAGACTGAATTAATGAGGGTTATTCTACCCCCCATTGATAGATTTCTTTGTTTCCATGTTGCAAGCTTGGCCTCAAACTTGCTAATAATAGGTTGCCACACAGACCTACATTTAGAGCTCACCCCTACAGGAATTCCAAGGTAAGAAAAGGGAAATTCCAGTTGGCTGCAATTGAGAGAAAAAGCTGCCTCCCTACACCAGCCCTCAGATTTACCCAGACACCCGAATTGGCTCTTATTGTAGTTTATCTTTAGACTAGAAACTAATTCAAAGCTTTTCAGGATACACTTTAAAACTTTAACATTATCATTAGTGGCAGCCCCAAAGAACAAGGTGTCATCTGCATATTGAAGTATATTAACTTCCTCTTTTTTCTTTCCCACTTGATAGCTGCTGAAGAGGTTTTTTTCTACTGCTGATCTCATCAACCCAGTAAGGCCTTCCACTACTATATTAAATAGCAAAGGTGCAAGGGGATCACCTTGCCTTAAGCCTCTCATAGATACAAATTCCTGAGAAGGACTTCCATTAATTAAAATGGAAATTGTTGCAGAAGACATACATACATTAATCCATTTCCTCCATCTTTCAGAAAAGCCCATCCTCATCAGCATATAGTCTAGAAAACTCCAAGAAACCGAGTCATATGCCTTTTCAAAATCCACTTTGAAGACCATGCAAGGTTTTTTCTTTAATTTGGCCTCAAGTATAACTTCATTGGCAATCAATACACCATGGAGAATGTGCCTCCCCTTCATAAACATTGTTTGCCTTTCATCAATAAGATGAGGCAACACAAGGGCCAACCTTTTAGCCAGAATTTTGCCCATAATTTTATAGACACAACCTATGAGAGATATGGGCCTATAATCATTAAGGGATTGAGGGTCTTTGATCTTTGGGATAAGAGCTATAAACGATGCATTGCTGCCTTTTGGAAAGGAGGCATTAATGTAAAACTCATCCATGAACCTTATAAAGTCAGGTTTCAAAGTCTCCCAAAAAAGCTTAATGAAGTTGAAATTCAGTCCATCCGGACCAGGGCTTTTGTCCCCACCACAATCCTACACAGTTGATTTATTCTCCTCTTCTGAAAATCTAGCTACAAGACTTTCCTTTTCTCTTTTAGGAAGAGAAGGAAAATGTACACCATCTAGGGTTGGCCTACTAATATTCGGCTCAGCAAATCTGCTGTTGAAGTAATGAAGAGCTGCAGATTTTACACTTCTAGGGTCATGCACCATACTCCGTTTATGAAAAGCCCTTGAATAACATTTTGTCTCCTTCTATAGTTGATCAATCTGTGGAAATAATTGGAGTTACTGTCCCCTTCTTTTAACCACTTCACTCTAGCTTTTTGTCTCAACATAGATTCAACTGCATAGGCTGCGTTCCAGAGTTGTTCCTGTAGTGATTTCCTAAGTTTGACTTCATCTTGAGATAAGATTCCGTTGGTGAAACCCTCCTCCAAAGCATTCAGCTCCTTCTTTAGGTTAAGGACTTTTCTAGAACTGATATGACCCTGAGATATACTCCACTGCCTTATTTTTTGTTTGATGAACTTGATTTTCTGTTTCAAAACTAAACCCCCCCATCCCAGGGGGTGATAATTACCCCATTCAAGTTTCACCAAATCCTGGAACCCTTTATCCTTTAGCCACTAGTCCATAATTCTGAGAGGTTTAGGCCCCCAATCAATGGTTCTAGCCTTCAGAAGTATAGGACAATGGTGAGAGAAATCCCTTTCCAACACAAATTGAGTAGAATCCGGTCATTGGGACAACCACTCATCAGAGAGTAAGAACCGGTCCAATTTGCTCATGACACTGCCATTAGGTCTACACCATGTGAATCTTATCCCAACAGACCTAACCTCCTCTAAAGCCATATTTGAAATCCAAGAGTTAAATTCAGATATGCTGGGTGGAGTATCCCTTGTCTGAGATGAACTGAGCCTCTCCTCTCGGTGCCTTATGGAGTTAAAATCTCCCAAGACACACCAAAGGCCTGCTTGATAGGATGATCTCAACTGCAGTAATTCATCCCACTGCTCTCTCTTCCTTTGAAGTTCACAGGGGGCGTATACATTGATAATAAAAACCCTCTTATCCTCTTTTAACCAAGTACCTTCCAGCATTATGAAACCTCTCCCCAGCACCCGCCTATCAACCAAGAATGATCCATTATTCCAAATGCATAATAGTCCTCCAGCAGTGTTGGAGGAAGGAAGACACTCCCAAGAAGAATTGTTGTAACCCCACAGGTACTGACATAGTTTTGCATCAATAGATTCCTTTTTGGTTTCCTGAATGCAAAAAACGTCTATGTTGTTTTGCCATGGTCAATTTTCTGATGACTGACCATTTGACACCACTCCCCAGCCCTCTAGAATTATAGGACAAAATATTCATGAGGCATTGTCTTCATTTCCCAACACAACTCCTGATTTTGGAGAATTTTCTGTATTGTCCATATCAGTCTTCAACTTTGTACCATTGCTTTTATCATGACCTTTAATACAAAGGTATGCAGTGCTTGTAGTAAAAAATCCTTTTGGATCAGCACCCTACACCCAATAGTCCTTCAAAGCTGCATTAGGGCTTAGAGCTGTGACCTATTCGATAAAGTCTGAAGCACTTCCCAGCTCATTGTCAAAAAGGTTTCTTCTCCATGAGAATTCCCACTGCCAACCTTCTTCTTCAAAAGGACCCCATGCTTCCCACTAACTGAAATTTTTTAGAGGATATTTGATACAATTCGGGGTATTTTTCTCTAAGAGTTATTCCATCACCCACCCAAGAGTCTTCCCAAAATAATATTTGATCACCGCTGCCTAATTTCCAGTGAAACTGCTTTAAAACCTCAGCCATGCTGCCGTGATGCATTATAGACTTCAAATCAGACCACCAAAAGGAATGGGTCTGCTTGTGAGAGCCCTCTTCCAATCCTCTCCATCCCTTGTACTTTGAAATGAGAATTCTAATCCATAATTGGTCTGGTTGATGGAACATCAGCCACTTCCATTTGATAACAATGGCTCTATTAAAAGCCTTGATAGTTTTGTCCTTCCAGAATTTGACTAAACTCCCATCCCCTACCTTCCATTCCATGTGTTGATGAATCGGGCTGAATTCAGGCTGCTTAACTAATTTTCGAAGGTCCTTCCACCATTGAGAATGCCAAGGTCTATCTCTGCCATTATTAAGGTCTGCCCAGCCACCATATTTGGATGTTAGAATTCTAGCCCATAGCTGGTTTTGATTAGAGGCTAAATCCCATAGCCATTTACCCAACAAAGCTACATTAAAACTAGTAATATCCTTAATCCCAAGACCCCCAAACTCCTTGGGAAATTTATCGATTTATGAAAAAAGGAAGTGTTTCTGTCACCTTCCTTGAGCCATTTAATCCTTGATTTTTGTCTCAAAATTGATTCATGGGCAAGAGAAACCTCCCACAGTTCCTGCTGAATGGACTTCATGGTCTTAACTTCATCTTCCCCTAAAGTTTTGTCCTGGGCTAATGTATCAAATTGATGCAGTTGCTGCTTCAATTGTTCCACTTTATTCTTATTGATATCCCCATTCTCAAAACTCCACTTTTTTAAGCCGGATTTTAAGTTCTTCAGTTTGTTTTTCAACACAATACTCCCCCATCCAGGTTGCTGATCCCCGGACCAGACTTTCTTAACCAATGCTTGATATTGATTGTTTTTATGCCAGCAATCCATCACCCTAAATGGCCTAGGACCCCAATCCACCATATCAGTTTTCAAGAGGATTGGACAATGATCAAAATAATCCCTATCAAGCACATGTTGAGATGAATGAGGCCATTTATCTAGCCACTGATCAGATACCAAACATCTGTCAAGTCTACTCCTCACAGAACCATTTGACCTACACCAAGTAAATTTGCTGCCAAAGCTTTTGATTTCCTTAAGCTCCATGTCTGATATCCACTCATTGAACCCAGCACTATCATAAGCACCCACAGTCCTTTGAGAGGAACCTACTCTTTCTTCCATGCTTCTAATACTATTGAAATCCCCAAGGAAACACCATGCACCCTCAGGACTAGAAGCTTTTAGCTGCTTCAATTGTTCCCACAAATCTCTCTTCCTAGCAATATCACACGGATTGAAGGCAAAGCATTAAAAGAGACCCCATCTAAGTTGGGTCTGTGCAAGCATGGTTCAACAAACCTGCCTTTAAAATGCTGAAGAACTGCATCCTTAATGACAGCAGGATTATTTACCCAACTTCCATTAATTTGCATCCCCCTCAAAGCATTCCTCCTTCTACTGCATTAACATGGAATTTGTTTATTGTTGCAGTGGAATTTTCTTTTTCTGCTGGTTTAGGTTGATTATGGATGTTGTATTTTAATTGAAATGTAGATAATAGGCTTTAAAAGGCTTTAAATACACTGTGGCTAATTTCTGTATGGTTTTTTTAGGCTTATCATTTACTACTGCTAATTGGCGTTGCTGTGGAAGCTCTTTGATTATAGCAACTCCAGGTACGTTTGTACGGTCTACTATCTTTATATGTATTATGATAGACTACTGTTTTGACATTTTTCGTAGCATTTATATACACATAAAATGTTGTATTTGTTTGGTAGATAAATTGTTGTATTTGTTTGACTAACTTATCTAAGATCAATTGAGTATTTGTCAATAGTACTCCTCCCCTAAAGCTATCTTTGAAATCCAGCTTGTGTTGTTGACACACACACACAGGCACCTACATACACACACACAACCACACACCCAGCCACAGACCCACACACACACAGACACACACACACACATAGAGCCAGACACACAAACACACACACACAGCCACAGACACACAAACACACACACACACACACACACAC